>NW_021319255.1:374943-570532 GCF_001605985.2 Dendrobium catenatum | reverse complement strand
CTCAAAACAAAATACAGATGAATGTCTCATGTTCCAACTTCTCATTCATTCCCAAGTTTGCTCTCGAGCGTTCTGTGCTTCCACTGTACTTTAACTATGTGGGAATTTGTTTACTTCTTAACTGTGCGTACTCAATAGGCCAAAATTTTCTCAGGTTTCTTTGTTACTGCAGATTCTCCTTGAATCTCTAACCTCATAGCAAACAACTTCTTATCAGAATCGAATCACTTTCTCAAAGAGGATAATTGTGAAAAAAACTATGCACATCAGACAGCTTGACAGATAAAATAAGTCTAATAAAGCAGATTATCAAATCCTTTCAAGGATTTCAAAAGGTCCAAATAATACTTGGACCTTAGCTGCTCATTTCTTCCAAACTGCTAACACACTCATCGGACTGACTTTGACATACACAAAGTCACCAAGCCTGAATATTCCACGTAATATCGTGGCTTCTGATAGTAATACATGTTGTCTTATCTGTGCAGCTTTAATCTTCTTTTAATCAAGTTATCTTCTTAACAGTTTCAGTCCACAAATGTTGCACCCATTTTTGCATCTCCTACCTCAGTCAGAGTCAAAAGAGTTTCTAACTTCCGGCCAACACAAAGCTTCGTAGGGTGCATTCATGTTAGGAGCTTTCGATTATCGGAGCTTTGTACCCGGAAAAAACATCAATAAAAGCTCAACATCTCTATCCGGAGGTAACCAACCAACTCCTCAGGAAATACATCAGAAACGTCCGAAACCGGGATATCAGAAATAGAACCCACATCTATTGTTTCATATCCCGTACCAGGAAGCTAAAATAAACAAAACGGCCAACCCTTCTTCCATATTCTTCTGACTCCTATCATGAAATTCAGACAGGAAAAAACTCCTCTTAACCCTTGAAATACACATCTCTCACCATCATAAACAAGCTCACTTGTCTTCTTCATAACAGTCAATCTGAGTCCTCATACAGACTCAAGCCAATCCATACCCAAAATAACGTTCGTCGAGAAATCGGCAACAAAATCAAACTGAACTTCCACTTCTTGCCAGAAATATCAATCACAAAAACAAAAATTCGGGCGATCAGAAATTGCTTCCAACCGGCAAAAACGGAAAGCGAAAACCGAAAGTCACGAATCCAAATGCAAAACGTCGAAGCATAACGGCTTGGATAATAAAGGATATGACTCGCTCCAGAGATCAAACAAACACAGGCAGGGATGTTCAAAAATTATAAATCGTAACCTATCACCATATCCGCGAGCATCTCGAGCTTCCTGCTTGACTCAAACTGTATTACTCGTGGCTGAAACTGGAGCTGGAGCTACTAAACCACTTAGACTCCCACGACTACCAGTAGGTGGTCTCCGTGCCACAGAACTCGACCCCCCACCTCCTACCAGAGTCCTTCAGTCACAGTATGGAGGAACAATCCTTGGTTTCCTGCTGAACCGAAAAGGTCTACTTCAGACTTGAAACTCAGATCGTCTATCAAATCCAGCCTTGTGGACACTCTGCAATCCGTGTCCTGGCTGACCACATTTTAAAGCATTGACAGTCGTTCCTAAAACACTGGCCAATGTCATCGCCACAGTTTGGCACACAGGTGATCCCACTGACTGATCCCGAACTGTCGACCGGTAGCGGGACATACCAGAAAAACTATAGTGATCCCGACGTCCATCCTCCTGGAGTCTCCAGAAACAAATCTCCTCTTGCCAGCAGAACCACTGTAGAAGTATCACCCCCAAACCTCTTCTATCCATCCACCGTTCTGAGTAGCCATCAAATCATTCTCTATCAGACGAGCTCTCTCCACCAAGCTCAGAGAAATCAGAAATATGAAACGGTACCAGAGGCGTGCCTCAGACTACTCGTATCCCCCAAAATCTGTAGCACTTCTCTAGTAGAAGTACTTACCAATCCTGTGGGGAAGTAAAACGGGGTTTTTAAAAAAGCAGAAATTCTGCCTCATACATGCATCACAGTCCTCTCTCTCTGAAACAAAGTCTCTGAAAAGTCTCCTGCATCCTGTGTGCAGAAGGGGATTAAACCACGACGAATTCCCAGAAAATTCTTCCCAAGTAATCAAAAATTTAGCTTCCACTTGAATTTCGCCTCCCGGCGCTATCCACAGCACTCTGCTTCCCCATCCAAAAAAAAATTGTCAACGGTACTTCCTGTCCGACGGACAATGCATACCGTCAAAAGTCTTCATCTAACATCCTCAACCATTCTCAGCTGCTCTGGCTCAGCATGCCCCAAACCTCCGGAAGGTTTCAATCTCAGAAACAACTGCAGATGTTTATCTTATATCCTCAATCGACGTAGAGGCTTACTCTCATCGGGCAATCAATGTGCAAAACTGAGAAATGTGTAAATTTAAAACCACCACTGGAAAGTCTGCCCACTGGAGCTGCTGACTAGCATTCTGGCCCATCTGTCTATACTGGTCATGACAATCCATATCACACAGAAAAACTAGTGCAACAAAACAACAGAATAAAATCCATAAACAAACCAGAACTACCCCAGACAGACTCACAGATTCAATTCCATATAGCTCTGTTCTTACACATCAAATTCCAAAACCAATCTTGATACCCATAAAGCTGTCACGACCCAACCGACCGGACGAACGCCCGCTCGCATCGGCGCCGGACGGAATTTTCAAAATCCAGGATCTGGCTTTGGAATTGCTTCAGAACTTTCTTCAAATATTACATAGTCAGAAAGACACAGAGCTACTATAATCCTCAAATGCAGAGTAATTCATCATCTTTTTCTTTCGTCAAAATAATCAATACAGATACAGTACATGCTACAACAAAAGAACATAACAGAACAGATAAACATGACTGTACAAATCAAAAGTACAAAATACCTAATCTCAGATCAAACTCTGAACTGCTAATCCAAGACCTCTTCCCTTCCCAGAACTGAAAACCACGTAGAAACAAGGATGAGCTAACAGCTCAGCAAGACATCACTCACCAATCAAAATCATCAGAATTCACTTCAGAAATAGCGTACGAAAATCATAAAATATCATAAAGCTTTCAAGTCACAGAGCAGACAGAACGTACAGAATAACCAGGATCTACGAAATCAGAATTCAGATAAAATCTCATTCATTCATATTATCAAATTCAATCAGATCAACCAGATCGGTACATAAATCAGAAATCGTATATCAGTAAATTCATAAAACAGGTGATAAGTCACATAACAGAATGTTCAGATTTTCAGACCCTTACAGAATACTCTAACGGATTCTGACCTCTTATGTCTTCCCTCCCTGACACTTACACAAATATCGCAGGATTCTGCCCCTTAATCTCCCTTTGTGCTTATAGCACCAGAACATAAGATATTCCGAGATCTAGAACAGAACTTATTTTCAGATTTCAGAGCTCATATCAAATTCCCTGACACTTCAGAACTCAAAGGATCCTGGCCCTTATAACTTCCTTTTAGCACACAACACTTCAATTCATTCAAGAATCAATCAGAAAAATCAGAATTCTAGAAATTCACGTCATAACCAGTATACGGAAATTTACACAAAATTCACAATTCAAAATTACCAAATTACCACAGAATATCCACAACACATTATAAGACTTTCATTGTACTGACAAAATATTTCAAGCATCCTGAAATGTGCAGTTCAATTTAAAACACCGCAGAATTCAAAATATCGGTTAAAATCTTCCAGAAAATACTCAAAACAATGCACTGATTATCATCTCAGAACATACCAAAAAGTTACGCGGTAAAACCTTGTCAGAAGAATAATAACCAGAAATTCTCTAACGAAACAAAAATTCGGAACAAAAAACACATAAAAATCTCATTTCTGAAAATGAGAAAGGCAGAATGTGCCTTACCTCGAGTCGGTCAACTTCCCAACTACGGCGACGGACGAAAACGGACCTAGAGTCACCAAAAAATCATCTTTTTTCCCTTCGAGTTTTTCTCTCTCCTGGACTTTCCTCTCTTCAAAATACTTAAATCAGATATTTCAATACACAGATCTCCGACGATCACTGTTCGTCCCGGGCATCTGCATATCACTAGTATCGTCCAGACAAATAAATGCCATTTCGTCGTCCCGGGACGAAACCCTCGGTTTGTTCGTCCCACTCTTCCAGTTCGTACAGACAACAGACAGATTCTTCACAATCTGTACAGATCGTCCTGGACATGTCCCTGATCGTACCGGACGATCCTGGGAGAAACAGCCTTTACAATAAGTATCTCCTGTGCGGTGAAATAACTTGCTTTTCTTGCAAAATACTTAAAAAAAAAATACTTCTTGTCAAAAATTTAAAAAAAAAAATACTTTCTTATTTGCAAAAAACACCCATACATGCTTTTTCTTAGTTGGTGGGGATCAAAAAAATTAACCAGGCGCCAGGGTTCTCGAAAAGCCACCTACCATAACCTTTCTTAGCTGGTGGAAAGCCCAGTTTCCGTATTTTTCCCTAAACGGGTGGAGAGCTCGAAGGATGCCCGAAATATTTTCGGTGAGATCTACAACCGGAAACTCGACCTATTTAGCTCAAAGCAAAACAAAGATTGGACACTATTGAACAACCAGGACTTGGAACTATGCTCAGAATTAAATCAAAATGAACTAAATCACTTTAACTAAATTTAAACTTGATTATACATCAAGCTGACATGCTTGAACTTGCAAAGGAAATAACATGAACCAAAGGACTGTTAAAACTTGAGCGGACTCAAGAACTGAACTCGATGAACTAGAACAAGAATAATTGATTGAACTTGAACTCCAAATCAGAAGAACAACAGAAGACTGGATTAACTCAGAATGGAAGAGGCTCACTTCGAGTCTGAATTATGCCTTGAACAAAACTTGCACACAAAGAACTTGACATCAAATAAATACAAGTTACCATATGGGACTATGCTCAAACTTGAATCAACCGGAAAAGCCATGAACACTTTAACCCCATTTGAATGAATCAATAAAAATGATTTATCAGACATAAAAATGCAAGTGTTAAATTCAAATATTGATCTGAACTAACAATCATAAGCGGCTTAAAACTTGAAAGTTTGATGACTAGGAGAAAGCCATGAGCTAAACTGTGAAATGTTGAACCTCACTCGCCAATATTGCAAATGAGGCATTGATTCTCAAATGCATAAAAGATGTATGATTCTCAATGCAATAATAAAATGATGATTCTCACAATATATGAAACGATTCATTCATGAATAGTGGAGGGAAATGCTCATAACCTAAACTTAAAGATTGCAACATCCTATAATGAGTATTGGTACATAGCAAGTCCTATCAATGGTTTTTATATCACATGTGCTAATATCGCAAGTATAACATTCCCATCCCTACAGCACCAAAGGAAATGATCATCGCAATATCCCTACATCAACTTCGCTGCTAGTGAGGAAAGACATTGAAAATCCCTTACAAACAAAACTAGGGGATACTTAATGATCATGCATGAACGATAAAGCAGCATCAATATAGTTATCAATCAACACTCATGTTAGCATTAATACATATCATCTGTATGAGCCTTTCTATTAACGACGATCAATTGCAAGCACAATGTCCATCAAGAAAGGTAACATCAAGTGATTGGAATCCATTTGCAATAAGTCGATAGATGGATTGCAATAAGTTCGTTATAAAGTGCCAATAAAATTTACCAACAGATTTGGCCAAAACAGTGAATAATATAGGTTCTAGACCCAACAATACTAATATACAACACTTGCAACATCCCGCATATATTAAATTGCATAAATAGAAATCAGTAATTCTCTGAAAAACACATGGAATACAATGATGAATGCAACAACATCTTGCAATCAATCACCACTCATTATCAAGCAAGCACATGCTCTTATGCAAAATAAAAGATGATGACTACAAAAAATGCAACCTTTTACGAGATGTTAAGAAGTACTGCACACCCAGTATGCAACCACAACCGAAAATAACAAAATTAAACTACAGCAAATTAAAACGCACTGTAGTCATTTCTAAAAGACTCGTATGCAAAGAAAGACATGAACAAAAAACATCAGTAAAGGCAATTATCTACAAACAAAAAAGCAAGAGACTCGTAGTGTACACGATCCACCTGAAAGAAAGCGACAAGTATTCCAGAACAGTCTACCTGTACGAACAGCGAATTAATTCTATCCAAAGCTTCACGCACGCCACGGATCTCACATTCGTACAAGCAGTAGAAACGTTACAATATACTTTCAAAGTACCTCCGCACGTCACAGTAGTTTGTATACACATAGTACATCTAAAAGGGGTAAATAGCAATCACAATAACCGCATGGGCCCCGGCGAGCGTGTTTAGAAATACACGTGACATCTAGGGATGCTGCGCATGTTATCAAATTTGAACCCGATCCTTCCTAGAAGGATAAAAGAGTTGACAGGGTTTCAATTTATAAAAATACCCCGCAAACACCCGCATGCCCCGTGCGAAGTGTTATTGAACACGTGACGTCTAGGGATGCTGCGCGTTTGACAAGTGAATTCAGTTCGAAACCGATCCTTCTATACAGCGTCAATAAGAATCGACAGAGTTCGAACCATAAGCAAATATAAAGCTCGTGACGACCGATATATTTGCTTTTAAAACATTCATTTAGTGCTTCAACGCCTACACAATATGAATTCACTAATAAAGGCCGAAGCCTACGAAACCCGATCCTCAGTCAATGCTCGGTCTGAGTACAAGATTCAACTACAAATAGAAAGACCCCAAACACCCCGATGATGGCCGTGTTGATGCGGATCTCAACCGGAGGTCTCCAAATACTTTCAAACGCCGTTCCAAATAAATCCCAAACCAAAAACTCAATCGATAAATTCAAATCCCAATAAATTATCTTTAAAAATGACATTGCATTCCACACTTACAGAAAAATTCATCCACCCGCAAACAGTTTGCCATGTGGACAAATTAACTATTACTTAGCTCACAAAGAGTCAAATGCCTAGCGAAATATCACTAATCATTCTCAAACAATCCCTCCAGTAAGGACGTGACTGTTCTTCTAACCGGCTAGTCCGCCAAATGGCACTGCAGGTAATGTTATACCGGCCTCTAACCGATTGGTTTTGCCGCCAAATGGCACCACGGAAATACTATGGCCATCACCTACATTCCTGCAATAAATCTTGAGATATGAATCAATAAAATGATCGATAGGCACAAAGCCCTCTTTAGCTAGGTGGAGTCAAAATTTTCTCCTAGCAAATACCCATCCCAGGTCTACAAGGTCCCCTGACGAAGCAAACCCATGCTGCCCAGATCTTCTGTCAGTTGGGTGACTAACCTCTCTACTAAGTTTAGCCAGGACCACGATGCCGAGACGAAAACCATGGGATCTGATCGCGTCCATTCATCCATTCCCCCACATCGCTTTATGTGTTGGATGTTGCAATTCTATATTTTAAATAGAAAAATCTTCAAAATCCTTCCATAGTACCCAAAATTCCAAATCCAATTTCAAATCCAAATTCGTCTGCCATTATATAGTCAGATATACGTATCTATACTATCTGATTGACGATAGACCTATCGAAAGTTCTCTCTCGTTATCGGAGGTGTTTGGTAATTAACTATAGGCTTGCGCCTATAGGAAAACCAAACTTAAATTCAAAATCCTCGCAAAATGAGCAAAAATCTCTGGTTAGGTCTTATCTACAACTCATCTGTCCTTCCAAAATATACCCCGAACTTATCCGCTTTAAAACTCCTCGCCGATACCAAAAAATAAAGCCAAAGCTGCGGAGCCGGCCGAATTTTCGGAGCCCACATTTCTTTGTAATTAAATATAAATGAGTAGGAACTAAGAAGAATAAAAAGATTTAGAGAAAACTGCATGTTTTATGAAAACGTTTATGAATTCATAATAATTTATTTATTTCTCCATTGTAATATTTGGATCTTCCAATTAATATTTTATATAATTATTACTTTACACTTTCACATGTGCATTTTTATTCATAGTATGAAATTTTACTTCATAATCAAAGAATTAATATATCATTCTTTCACATATTATTGAGATATATAAAAATTTACTTTTAACTTATTTTTCAGTTTACACAATATTATTGTTTGACTTACGCCTAGCCTCACGAATGAAAAACGCCTCATAACGCACAATTTTACAACCTTTGTCTAATGATCGGTAAGCATGAATCAAATACAAAAACCATATACATAAAACATCCATTCTATTGTAAAAAATCGCTTGACACCAAAATTAAAAAAGCTTGAATCGAGCTGAACATGAACAATCACCTGCTCTGTTGTTTGCATCCTATAAAAGGTGTACGATTTCTTTAGCTTTAGGATAGAATTTCACTATATATATAATATATATATATATATATATTAGGATCTCACATGTCATAGAGTGATTTAATTTTGGAATTTGGATATATTTTGATAATAGAGTCCACCCCAATTGAGGTTCACTTTTAGCAAGACCATCATCAGAGTTGAATTGTTTGTAATATTCATAATTGCAATTTGAAACCCTAATTTTTGAAAATAAACCTTTCTAATTATGACATACAATAATCACACCCATCACAAGGTTTGTTTGTCTGATTGGATTTATTGTATTGAACCTTATCGACTATGCCCGCTTGCAGAGGATCAAGTTTATGGGGTTCAAGTATTGTTGATTCTAATCTTTATGACTTGGAAGACTGAACTTAAAATATGGGACTTATGACCCCTTCCTATTGGTCCGGCACCCTGCGTGGATAATTTCACTTCAAATTATTTGTAACTTTAAAATTTTGTTTGAATTTTAAAGAATTTTTCATATTTTAAAAGGGTTATGAAGAACACATAATATGATCACAACTTGTTTTGAAGCAAGTATGCCCAAAACACAAACAATCATCAAACAATCAATTCACACTAAAAGTTACAACCATATACACCAAAAAAAAGAAAGAAAATCCTAGTCCTAGGATGTCTAAAGGGTTATACATCTATGTTGTGCAGGTTCATGTGGCTGCCACACTATTATTTAATGTATTATTTTTTTGTAAAATAAGAAAAAAAATTAATTTTAGTCTAGGGATGGTTTCACCCCAAGTTTTTATAACATAAAATTTTTATATGAATTATAAAGGAGTTTCATTTTTTAAATGGGCTATGAAGAACTCATAGAACGACTATAATTTATTTTGAGGCAAGTATGCCATTTATACTGCCTTTAACAATAACTTAGACATTCCATCTTTTGGAATCCTCTCTCTTCTTGGCGTGGTGTCGCGTTATAGTTTATTCTGAATTCAAGTTTTTCAATGTTAAATCCGGGTGTGCTTTCTTTTCAGTTGTTCGCTACATAGTTTTATTCCCGACAATCCCTTGCAAGCTCACCTACTAAAAATCCGACAACTTTCTAGCATCCCCCTGCTTAGAGGGCATCTATGAAAAGTAATAGGTCTTCCCATCACACTAAAAAAAGCATGCATTGTCAATATCTAAGAGATTGTAACCAGAGGGTCTTCATCCCGACCATGCTTAAAAAACATTCATGCGCCTTCTTTTCTTGTGCAAAAATAAACAGTGATTTTGCCACCATAAAATAATGTGCACGAGTATTTATGTACGAGTTTACGTGTTGCATTGAACAAAATGCACAAGTACTAAATTTTGTTTCTTTTCTTACATTTTTACCGAACACAAGGCGGCTTTTCTTGCACTTGGCAACAATGCAAGGCAAAATAATTGACGTGAGTAGAACAAAATATTTCTCTATAATACTTGTGAAAATTTTCTTTTATTTTCATTTAATTTTAGGCCCTTTAAGCCCTTCTTTTTTGCTCTTTTTTTTAAAATCATCTTTCTTTTGTCTTTTTTAGATATAGAAAGAGAAAGAGAGTGAGAATGATAGGGAATGTAAAAAGATGGAAAAGAAAGGGATTTAAAGAAGATGCAGAGAGAAAGTGACACAGAAAAAGAAATAGAGAAAGGGAGAAAGTGGGTAGAGAAAGATGAGAGAGAAAGCTAGAGATAGAGCTAGAAAGAATGATACTGGAGAGAAAGGAAAAGAGGTGGGCAAAGGAGGAGAGAATAAAGAGAGGAAGCTAGGGAGAGAAAAAAGTGAGGAAGAGAGGTTTTGGTAGAGAGAGAGAGAGAGAGGAAGAGAGATGGAGAGAGGAAGAAAGAGAAAGTTTGAGAGAGACCTATGAGGGATAGTTTGGTGGCAAGATTAAGACACAATTTAATTAGGATTGAACTTAAATCCTATTAAACATCCAAAACAATAGTTCTAATCCTTCATGATTTAAAATCCTGTTTCTCCTTCGTTTGCCTTTAATCCCAAATATATTAAATATGGGTGAACGACAGGATTAACTTAAATGTTCATGTATGATAAACTCTTCTTTTCAAAATGTTGTGGTCCTATCAAAGCCTCTGCTAACAAGCTCCCATCACGATTCCTCGCATTGTGTTGTCGAGGGTTTAAAAACCTGGGTCGGAGTGGAAGGCAGTTGTGTGTGAGAGAAGAGAGATAGAGATAGTAGGGGTTTGACAAGCTCCGCGATGGCTGGCTTAGGGCTTTACAATGCTAGTGTTTGAGGGAGATACAAAGAAGAATGGAGGTTGAATGAGAGGTGCGAGCAAAGGGACGACTCTCATGGGCCCGATGAGGTCTGTGATGGAGCTACCAATGGCGGCTGAAGAGAGGAAGTCGTAAGGGGGTCGAGGAAGTGGAGTTCTTTGCTTCTCGTGTAAGGGAGTAGGAAGACTAAAAGAGGATGAGGGCATATAGTTCTTGACAGAAAGATGAAAGCAAGAGAGCATGGCAAGGGTTTTGTATGAGAGGACTATAAGTTCGTGGGAGACATGTGGCATGGGGAAATTGTGGGGTTTCTTTTTTTTTTTTTTTTTTTGAAATAGTAGTGGATCAACATGGAGCTCCCAGTAATATAGGATATGAACCTCTAGGAAGGAATTCATGACACAATCTCATCCATGCATTTGCAATGAAATGCTTTACGTGACTCGAACAACAAACTTCCAAAATACACTAGATGCGGCATAAGCACTATTATAGACCGAACCTCTTCAAATGTATTAAGATTGCAATACTATTCAAACTATAATGTAATATGTCAGAGGTCAATGGCTCCATTCATAGTGCGTTGTCTAAAAAGAGGTATCATTTAGAATAATCAATATGATTCTAGCCTTTCTCATTTGCCTCTCATTTATGCATGTCATCTATATAACAACAATTTAGATTTTGATCATATAATGCTATTAAAACAACCATTACCTTTAAATGTTGGTGATCCAAAAAAGCACCATGCACTCGAGTAGACGGTGGTTGAAATATCTCCCTTGTTAATTTGTTAAAAGGTGGGTCACGGAATGTTACTATAAATGCTCAATCCATCATGTTCATTACCAAGTTTAGTAATACAAGAAAAGCTATTTCTAAGAAGAAATACTAAAAAAACATATAATCACAGTTCACTTGAGGATTCTGGGTATGTATCCTAAGATTAGGAAAAAAAATTACGGCCCAACCTTAATGAACGGAACTAAAGGAATGCAGATGATAGGATCTCAACCAAAGATGCAAACAAATTAGGAAATACACACGCAATTCAAAATAATAAGGGTGTTTCCATGCCTGTCTACTAAAGAATTTGCCTTCAGACATTTGTGACAAAGTATTGAAAAATAGTAAATGCATACTTTCTCCAAGTTGGTATCATCACCCTTTACTGTACCCTCAGATGGCCCACCAACACCGAGAATATTCCCCACTGAATTGTTTTCAGTGATCGCAGCATCTTCATCTATGTTCCTGTAACAACAAAACGCCAGTGTTCAATGCATATGGCACATCTATTAATGATTTGTGACTGTCTAAAGCAAATAAAACTTGAAAAAAAAAATGATAAAAATTAAAAACTTTCACTGCCAAAATACAATTGGTGAGAATTCTAGTTTAAGAAATCTCATAAATAAAAAAAGATTACAAACATAAAAAAACAGAACTTTCAATAAAAATTTGAAATGTATAAACTATAAATGATAGTAAAATCACGTATACAAATGTATTAATGTTTGAATGAAAGACAGGATGATATTTTTGGAATAATGACTACAATTTACATGTACGGGGATAGAATTAATTTCAAAAGTTTTATGGTGTACATAAAAAAAATGAATAAATAAAATAAAATATCAAATCATCAAGCGCAAAACTTGTAAATAAATTTCACAAAAAAACAAAAGTTTTTCAGATAAGAGAAAGATGGAGAGAAAGTACGCGAGAGAATAAAAAAAAGGCAGTTGATTTGGGTTTGAAATGGTTGCGAGCATTGCTTTAAAAACCGGACCGAACCGGCCAGTCTGACCTGATTTTTATTTTTTTACTTGATACTATTAATTTTTTTAATTGATAATATTTATTTTTTAAATATTTTTTGTTATATATATTATGAAGTTTATGTATATTCATATTTGTTCGTTAAGCCGCTCGAGTTGAATTTATATGATATAAATTATAATATAAAAATTAATTTTATAATTTGAATAATATTTATTTTTTTAAGTTTGTTTGGAAAATTTTTATTTTCTTTTTTTTTTGTTAATAATATTTTTTATCAAATAAATTACTCTTATGTTAAAAAAATTGCAAAATTTCAGTTTTTGAACTCTAAAAATTTTTATATTACCAAATGAAATATTTTTATATTAAAATATTTAATTATATTTATAATTTTATGTTGAGAATTTTTAAATAATTTATATTTATAAATTAAATCTAAATATGTAATATAAATTTACAATAATTTAATAATTTATATGAAATTATATGATTATTATATTCCATTATTTTATTAATGTCATGGCTAACAAAATAATAAGGAATAGAGTTGAGAGATCCTACCAACTTTTGCCAAGCTACAGTTACAACCATTGAGGAAATAGCGATCATGTCACTATGGCAACACTAACAGTTGTGTAGAAGCACCATGGCAACAAATTAACTAGGGATTTGATTAATTTGATTTAGACATCATTTTATTTCCTTGTATCTACGAAAATAATTGATTCTTACCAATGGGCTACATTCTATAAGGTTTATCTCGAGTTCTACATAAAATTTATAAACCTGTTTTTACGGAGAGATAGAATGAATAGAGCTTTTTTTTATTGAGCTACAGCATAATTTACAAATCCTCAAAGCATAAGGTTTTCTTCCTATATTTCAAGGGATTAAAGGTGCATATGAGGGTGAGCTAGTAGATCTCCCTCTTCTTTTGAGTGACTTGACAATATCCTATCCCTTTCTGCACCAAATCATCCTTCTTCCTCTCATCCTTCTACATGACATTGTCCCAAAGTCTGTTAGCCCCAAGTCAAATGGCAAATGCACAACCACCCTTTTCTTTTTTATAAGCCTAGAGAAGGGGTTGAAGGTAAACTTGACTTGGGGCTGAAGATATTCTTCTTGTTGATAAGCCTAGATAAGGGGTTGAAGGTAAACTTGAACTATGGATGTCAACCTTAGAGTCTAAAGGTTTTCATTTGAGTAGATCTAAAATAAAATACATAGTGTAATTTTACTAGTAATAGATCTAGTCGGCAGGGACTTTGGGCGATTAAATCATTAATAAGAGTACATGTTTTAGATATCTCACTGTTCAAAGTGATGGTGAAATATATGGGGATATTATTAGTAGAATTTAAGTTAGATGGTTGAACTGGAGGAATGCATCGAATCTGTTCTGTAATAGAAAAGTAACCCTAAAGCTTAAGGGAAAATTCTATAAGATGGTGGTGAGACTTGCAATGTTTTATGATGCAGAATGTTGTCCATTAAAAGAGAAGCATAAAATTAAGTCAAGTGTTTCAGAAAAAATAACAAAATTTTCACAAATTCCTTCTCCTTTAAATGCTAATCAACTAAATGTGATTTCCTTGCATTAGAAGATTTTTTTTTTTTTTTGTGTTGCAGTAGATTACTTTGGTCCTTTTTTAGACTAGAATATTGACTCCAACAAAATAACAAAAATTTTACTCATTTCTTCTCCTTCAAATGCGCTAATCAACTAAATATGATTTCCTTGCATTAGAAGAAACAGTTTTTTTGTGTTGCAATAGATTACTTTGGTCCTTTCGTCACTAGAATTACTATTAAGTGTTATCCCAGATATTTCTTCCTAATAATCTTTCAGAGTTGAATTAAAATACCATTTTAAACTCTAGTTGTCTGAATATCATTGTGAAGTAGATCCGGGCAAAATAAGTCCTCTAAGTATTAATATCATATTCCACCAAACTCAAAATACAATTAACACACATAATGCTTAGCTAAATAAACATTTCATACAAAAGAAAATCATTTCATCTATGTGATCTTGAGAAAGATAAAAAAAAAAATATAGACGTCCAAAGAGGTACAAGTTTAAAAATATATCAATGCTATCTGAGAATAATGGTTAGAAGGAAGCACAAAGAGGTAGCATCTTCCTAGAGCAACTGTTATTGCAACAAGATGATCTCATGGGAACATAAGGATGCCAAAAGCCTATATAAAAAAACTGTAACGCTAACATTTAAGCTCTCTGTATATCCACCCCACAGGTACAGCAAAACTTTCATCCACGGGATGAAAAATTCTCAAAGCATCAAGTAGTACAGACGCATCTTATTTTAAAATGATTCACAAACAGGCAACTACTTCATAGTCCAACAATAAGTATCACGTTTTCCTGATAGCAATAGTAAGCTTTCATTACAGAAAATAAAGTAAATGTTCCAAGTCTAATAATGGCAAAGAATCCCCCGTGATAGCAGCTATTTCAAACATTTATTATACTCTGGAATCAAAGAAAAGTTTTGAAGAACAAGGAAAAGGAGAGAATTGGCATCACATACAAGTCAATGTTATGTTCTGAGAAGTGGCATCACAAAGGAAAGTATAGCATAATCAACCAAAAAATAACAAATGGCAGCAGTAACAAGAAAAGGTTATAAAAAATGCTCACCCGGCAGTTTTATCCAATAAATATTGAAATTTAATAAGGACTACTTATTGCAACAAGCTCCCAATAGTTTGCAGAAACTTACTTAAGTGATCCACCTATTTCACGGAGAGAGGACTGCAGAGCACGTTTCGAATTCTGAATCCAAGGATGTTGTAGCAACGTTCTTGCATCTGGCCTTTGCAAAGCATCCTAAAATATTACTACCAGTAAGCTTGGTGACGAGATAGAGAATGCAGAATTAAGGAAAATGTGTATCAATCTTAAAAACTTAAGGGAATATATTAATTATAAATTGCCTTCTTTTATAATTTACCTTTTTAAAACATTGCCGTAGAAAATCAGTAATATCAGTAGATAGGCCCTCAGGTATTGGGGGATGTGGATCCTACAGAAAACAAAATACGAAGCATATTACTTGCAGGGAAATTTTTTGTTGAAAAAGGAGATAGATTAGGTCCCTAAAAAAATCATTAAAGCAACCAAATTAGGAATTCAGGACAAAAGCACAAATTTATAATCATGTCAAAATGAAAAGGCGGCAGTAATGTATGATCATACAAATCAGAGGATAAGGTTGATATGGATAAAGACAACACATTGCACTGCTCAGAACAAAATCTAACAAAAAGAAACGAATATAAGCAACAACATAAAATTCTAAGGATAAAACCACTGGCAACAACAAAAACAAATTGAAACAGACATAAAAATAAGAAAAATCACAGTAACAACGATTTTGTTTTGTTTCATATGCTTTTTGATGAATAGCAATGGGTTTGTGAAAAACTCCTACCTGATGAGCACAATTTCAAAGTAGAGCATGGACCATAAAACACTCACAAATGACTAAGCAAAGTCTAATTTGACAAATTAATTGTATGTGGGCCCAATCATTTCAAAATTGGCTCAACCAACCTGCGCTAACAAGTCAAACAAAGCCCAAATAAGCTTAAAGTGATCCGATTGAAGCCTGAAAAGGCTACAACCGGCAAAAGCTGACTGATCCCATCATCTTCTTTGCAAGCTTCTTGTGCCTGTGTGAGGGGCAAGTGAGGAGCAAGCCCAAACATCTATGTATATATAAACTTGAGAGAGGACAAAGGCATGCCCCAAGGAGGCTAAGGTTTATTACTAAAATTTGATTTTAAAATTGACATATGGACACAATTTCTAGATAAGCATCAACTACTTTAGGCCTCCAATCAAGTCTAAATCACACCTAAGTTCAATCATTTCCACTCAATTTTAAAGTGCAAATTATAAAGCCCCACTTCAAAGCGGATTGTTAGCCTCCTTGTAAGGTTCCATAGAGCATAAGGTCAAAGAGCTATATTTAGCTTAAGCTATCATAAGCAAATTTAGGAATCCCACCTATTGAGCAGACTATTGAATCCTCCCTTTCGAATCTTATAGAGAACTAAAAGGTTGAAGGGTGAAACTTGACCAAAAGTCACCTGAGAGGATCGATGAATTCCCTCTCATGGTGCACCATTGATTGAACCCATTCCCCTTTCAATTCTAATAAAGGGCTAGGAGATCAAAGAGTAAAACTCAACCGAACATTTGCTCCCTAGTGGATTATTGAATTATCCCTTTTAGAACTCATAGAGGACCAAGAGTTTAAGCCTTTACTTCTACCAAAGGACTCCCGAGTGGATCCAAAAAATGATTTTGCTTCCAAACCGTACATCAACTACTACTTCCAACCCTAGCAACCAAAATCGCCTCCAAGCCTAACATACACAACTACCTTTGAACTGATGCAGACAAAAATTTGGGAAGAAGCCCCAGATTTTTGCGAGCAAAAAACCAACCTTCCTAGATAAAAGAAATGACACAAATACTCAAAAAAACACCTTTTATATCATAAAAAGACACCATCAATTCTTGACACTTACAAACACAAAATAAAGACACCTAAAGTTGCAATTCCATCGTTTGAGAAGAAGGATACATGTGGAGTGGTCACTTGCAAAGAGAATGAGGAGGTTAGAAGTCCGAGACGAAGGATAGTAGGAGCTCGCAAGCTTTCCTAAAAAGGAGAGGAAGAAGTGGCATAGCTCACAAGCTATCCAAGAAAACCCTCAGGTTTCTTTCCAAAAATCAGCCATCAAAAACTCTTTTCTAACATAAAACACCACATATTTATAGGCCAAAAGAGGGCAGCACAACAGTCCCTAAAATCTTATTTAAAACGGGAAATAGAAGGCCAAAAGACACCACAAATAGCTGCTGAAAAGACATCCAAAATATCAGCCAAATACATCCCACAAAACTGCACAGAAAACAGGGAGAAATAACTACGGGAAACCCAACCAGAAGCCACGGGAAGCCCAGCCAGCAAGGGACCCGAAGAGCCAGCACAGGAAACAGGGCAGAGCTTCACAGGAAAACAGCCATGGGATAAAACCGAGAGGGAGAGGTCACGGGAACAGCAACAACCAAGGCCCCAAACCGAGAACAGCAAGCAGCCCAAGGCCCAACTAGTGAACAGTCAAGGCCCCAAACCGAGAATAGCAAGCAGCCCAAGGCCTTAATTCCATGGAAGAAATCAAAGAGACTCAAGAAGGGGAAGAGACATGAGTGGGGAAACTAAAGAGTCTTTAGAGAGGGGAGTAAAGGAGGGGGAATAAATCTAATTTTGACAATAAATTCACAATTTATGAGCTGAAATAATAAGAAGAGGCTCATTAATGAGCTGACTCTAGTAGAACTTACAAAAATGAATCCCAACTTGTTTTGACCCCCCCTTGCCTACATCAAATTCTCCTTCGGTTGAAAATGCTCATCTCCCGATAAGGTTGCTTTAGATTTCATCTAAGGAGGCAACGAAGGCGCCTCAAGCTCTTAAATTTGGGCTACGTACTTCTTCAGGATCTTCTCTTGCTCCAACTTGAATTGGGCTTACAGAAATTTCTTCCTATCTCGAATTTCTCATCACATAAGTATATCCATTGTTGTATCTTGTAAAGTTCATTTTGATTTGGGTCAGTTGAATCTCCATCTGTCGGAACCCATCTGTCCATCGGAAGAGGGACTTCAAGATCTTCTGGCTTGCATTCTTCCACTGGATCACTATTTTTATCTTTTTTGTTTTCATTTTTTAAACACTTAAAAAAAAAAGACACAAAATAACCTAGGAAGACTCACAAACCAAGGATATGCTAACTTGCTCTGATACCAATTTGATGCAGGCAAAAATTTGGGAAGAAGCCCAAGTTTTTTGCGAGCAAAAAGACAACCTTCCTAGATAAAAGAAATGACACAAATACTGAAAAAAAACACCTTTTATATCATAAAAAGACAACTCTTGACGCTTATAAACACAAAATAAAGACACCTAAAGTGGCAATTCCATCGTTTGAGAAGAAGGATACATGTGGGATGGTCACTTGTGGCGAGAAGAATGAGGTTAGAAGTCCGAGACGAAGGATAGGAGGAGCTCGCAAGCTTTCCTAAGAAGGAGAGGAAGAAGTGGCATAGCTCATAAGCTATCCAAGAATACCCTCAGGTTTCTTTCCAAAAATCAGCCATCAAAAACTCTTTTCTAATATAAAACACCACATATTTATAAGCCAAAAGAGGGCAGCCAAACAGTCCCTAAAATCTTATTTTAAAACCTAATAAATAAGGGGAAATAGAAGGCCGAAAGACACCACAAACAGCAGCTGAAAAGACATCCAAAATATCAGTCAAATACATCCCACAAAACTGCACAGAAAACAGGGAGAAATAGCTACAGGAAACCCAGCCAAAAGCCACGGGAAGCCCAGCCAACAAGGGACCCAAAGAGCCAGCACAGGAAACAGGACAAAGCTTCACGGGAAAACAGCCAGGGGATAAAACCGAGAGGGAGAGGTTACGGACTCACGGGAACAGCAACAGCCAAGGCCCCAAACCGAGAACAGCAAGCAGCCCAAGGCCCAACCAGTGAACAGTCAAGGCCCCAAACCGAGAACATCAAGCAGCCCAAGGCCTTAATTCCATGGAAGAAATCAAAGAGACTCAAGAAGGGGAAGAGACATGGTGGGGAAACCAAAGAGTCTTTAGAGAGGGGAGTAAAGGAGGGGGAATGAATCTAATTTTGGCAATAAATTCACAATTTATGAGCTGAAATAATAAGAAGAGGCTCATTAATGAGCTGACTCTAGTAGAACTTACAAAAATAAATCCCAACTTATTTTGACCCCCCCTTGCCTACATCAAATTCTCCTTCGGTTGAAAATGCTCCATCATGAACCCATCATATGATGCAACCTATGAACCGAACCAACTCATTAACTCCAAGTAGGCTCCCCTTACTACACCTCACAAACACCAAGTTGTCATTCATCATTGATGCCAAGAAGACTTCCTTCACTAACATCAAGCGGCCTTCATCTCTGGTGCTAATTTAGTTTTCATCATGCACACATTCAATACATACTTCCATCCCTGTCCACTTGAGATATTTAAGAGGAGTCAAACTACAATTATTAATTAGCCCAGCTAGACATTAAGGCTTGATGCCTCTAACATTTGCATACGAAGTCCACAAATAGACGGAAGAAAGTGGAATTGGATTTTCATCAGGTTATCTCCATTCTCACAACTATTAGAAACTCATCAAATATGAGTCTAACGCTAAGCCTAAGAGACATAACAAAGAGTGCTCTCTATGATTGTGAGGGACAATTAACAGTAGGGGATTGCAATTATAAAAAGTCTCGACCCTAAATCAAGATAAATCATGACCCAATATAAAGGGAAAATTTATTAACAAACTCAGTCCACATCAAAAAAATAAAAACCTACTCCCATGTTCTAATTTAAGGATGCTCAAGGGGAGCTTTTCCTAAGAGATCAAATGGATATATGGATATAGGTTACTCAGGGCTTCTCAAATTTTTATTCAATCCTCTTCAGATTTCTAATAAAAAAAATTGTTCATATAATAAACACCATATCTAACCGGATAGAAAGTGGTTATTAGGGGTGTCATTGAATAAACAACTCGTGAGCTAGCAGGTGTCATTGAATAAATGGCTTGCACGTTGAGCTTGATTAGCTAACAAGAAAAAACTCATGCTAGTCTCAAAACTGCTCCTTGGCTTGTAAACTAGCTCATTTAAAAATATATAAATTAATATTAAATACACTTTGAAAATATTAAGATTCAAAATTCAAGGAAAAAAAACTACAGTTTTCTTCCTAGTTTCAATTGATTCACGTATTTTAATGCAAATTTCTCATTATATTTATCATTTTATCACTACAATTACATTGATTAGCATCATTTATTCTATTTAAAGATAAACCAGCTGACATGTGAACCAGCTCAAATTTAAAATTGAGCTCACGCTTGATCTCAATTTGCCATGGACAACTCAGGCAAGGCTCAATTCATTTACATCCCCAGTAATGATCACTATAACCTCGGTACTAAAAATACAAATCACTTTTCTTTCGTTGTTGCATTTAGCTTCCATCTAAAGTCATTATGTCATAAATTTTTGTAATTACATATATCCTCAATTTGATCTTGCAATAGAGTAGAAATTTGTGGAATGATCCAAGGAGGAATTAGGACTAGTAAACATGTGAGCCTCAGATGGGCAACAATGAGAAATACTAAAAACTCTTGGGCTTCCATCTTTCCCATTGTTGGTAATGGTTGTGTAATTAGTGAGAGCTCTCCAGAGCCTCATTGCTCAAGAATATCCTCCATGGAGTAGAGGACTACATAATTGTCACTGATTCATATATATAAAATTAATTTGACCCTCCATTTAACTTGCTAGACCAATTTTGATCATCCTTCACTTTCTAATGGCATCATTCCCTATGAATATTAATTAATTGATTCTTTTTTAGTTTCTTCATATATTCTTTATCTATACCTCCTGAATTCATTCTTTTGAGGCATTCATTCTCCTAATTTGGTCAATATCCTACTTATTATTGTCATTCTGGCTCTCCCTCTATTAGATACTTCCTTTCTCAACAATCAAGTATCACAGCTCTACCAAAAATCTCAACTTTTCACTACTCTGCTTGTCTATTTGTCAAAGCCGAATTAGTTAATTTCAGATTTCTCAAAGAGGAAATCTATGCTAAAGCTTTCAATTGTTAGATCCCTCGGTTACTACACTTCTCTCTCTCTCTCTTTTCAATCCTTGTGTGTGTGTATCAAGGTTCGAAATTACGCAATCAAGCATTGAGACATTTTCTTTTAGCGAGGCAAGATGTAAGCCTGAAGGTGTTTTGAGGCATAAGTCTAAAAATTAAACTATGAAGTTAATTAAAAATATGAAATAATAAGTAATATACTAACATCAAAGTAAAGTCATGAAAATAAATTACTCTCGCCCCTAATTCAATATGGACAAGAATTTTAAGTCTCTAACATTAAAATTTATAAATTTAAAAGTCTCCCCAAATCTTCTTAATGGGTCTTCGTAAGAATCATTTGCTATAGTGAGTAGGTTTCTCTCCTCCCTCATCCTTAATTGTGGTTATAATTGCGAGCGGCGATGAGCGCAAGAGCTAGGAGTGGCTGGAATTGAAAGAGGTGAGTCTGATTATAGAAAAAACAAGGATTTATTTTAAATATAATTTAGAAAAAAGCTCAAAACAGTCCCCAACTACTATTAAGTAACCAATTCAATCCCAGGGTATAGCATTATTTCAATTTGGTCTCTTGATTATTGAAAAGTTATCCAAAATGATCCCACAATAAAATTCACTGTATAATTTGATGCAAATTACAAAGTTGGCTATTATATTAATAAAGGAGGATATTTAGTAGTCAAATTTATAATTATTATTCTTTTTTAAATCCTCAGAATTTAAATCTCATTTCTCCTCTGTTTCACCGTAAATCTCAAATTTAGCAAATCCTAGCATTAGGCGGATTTAACAAATTTGCTGGTCACACAAATACTTCTTCACATGGCATTGCTCCCATAAATGCCTTCTCTAGCAAGCTTAGCTCCCTTTAAGACTTTCTAGCTACTCTGTCATCCAGTGTTTCGTCAATTTGGGGGAGAAAGACATGGGTTTGGAATTTCAAAATTATTAATGCTATTTGCATTAATTGAATAAGATATATTAAATAAAATTTTAAATCAATTTTAATAAATAATATTAATTTATTCAAATGCATCAATTAAAATAATTAATATTCCTTGTGATTTAATTTAATGAAATAAATCAACTTATGTTTAGTTAGTTACTTAGTTTTATAACCAACTAATTTTAATTATAGTGTATAAATATAAGAATACTAAAACATAATATTACAAATTAATATAAAGAATATAAAGTACTTTACAAGAATATCATTTATTCCACTCAAATAAATTAAATCACACAATAGTAAATGTATGTAATCGTACAAGTGATACAAGATAGGTAACATAAAAAATATAACTTTATACACATTTGCACTACCTAAAATACACAAATTTAATTTTTCGCATCAACTTTAACTGTGAATTTCAACCTTATGATCATTTGGAATCAATTTTTAATAGTCGAGCAACCAAATTAGAACAATATGATACTGTAGGACTAAATTGACCTCTTACTAATAGTCAGGGATTCATTTTGGGTTTTTTTTTTTAATTTAATTTATAAACTAAAATTTTAATATCACCTAAACCTTGTAACTCGTTCCTCTTATAAATTTAGACACGCCCCAACCCTGCTAAGGCGAACGTCTCTCATCAGGCCAAGGTGAGAAGTACGACTCATGGCATTTGTTTTTTCAAAATTGCGATGAGGCGACCCTTGAGATATGCCTTTTATTGTGCTATATATATATATATATATATATATAAAAGACACTCTTTACTTGAGATTCGAAATTCAATTAAATTACAACACAAAAGAGATGAAATGAAACTGAAAATCGAAGCATCCCTTACTGCTGCAAAAAAATTAATTTAATCTTCTATCAGTATAAAAATAGATTTAGAAATTTCTGTTAAGTGTCTTTGGTGTGAACCTGCACAATACGAAAGAGAGCTGGCATAGGTTGAAGCTCATAATAAGGAGGAACGCATGTAAGCAATTCAATAACAGTGCAGCCAACACTCCAGATATCTGATGCAGCACAGACCCCCGACATTTCAATTACCTAGAAAATCCAAATTTGTGGTTCAACACTGATCAGAAGTACGAAAAAATGAACAACACTAAGTGAACAAGAAAGTTAATCCAAGTAATAAAATAAAATAAAATATTAATGATAAGCAGAATATGTTGAACATTTCATAAAAGAATTTAAAATCCAAAAAATGTCTCACTGTAATAGCTTTCTCCCACTAGGCAACTAAGAACATAGTAAGTTCAACACAAATTTATGGTTCTTATCAAGAAACAGAATGCAAAAGCTTAAAAAAGAACCTGTGAATGTACTAGGTGGTTACAAAATGTCAAATAGTGTTAGGCCAAGTTATATATATCTTCTCGCCAATTTAAAAGGTATTGGTGCTGATCCAAATGCATTATTCACGATAGCATGTCTATCAAATTATTGAAGGATAAGTTACATCAGGATTCTTTCAAGTTTGGACCATGCAATGATTACAACAACATTTTCAATTTTTCACCATTAGGTAACTAAAGTTTAAAAATGTTCCATATAAAAACTTAAGTTAACTAAACATAAAACCATCCCTTCTAGACGGTTTGTAAAGAGCCATTTCTATTTTCAATAGTTACACTCAGTTCAAATGCCTTCTCTCTACCCACACATCTTCAACCATCTGTACACCCAACCACATTTCCTCCTTCCCCATACCAAATCATGCCACCAATATCCAGAAAAATGAGCGCCTGAATGCTATTCAGCCCACAACCCCTCAATAAAAGGACAATGAGAGGAAGAGGGTGACAAGGAAGAAAGAAAGAGATCGGCCAGGTAAAAAGTGGAAAGTAAACTTAAAAAACTTCAGGTCAAATCGAGAATTCTTTTAAGTAGTGGACAAAATCAAAGCCTACCTGAAAAGCAAAATAAAGAAATTAACCAAGTACGTCAGACATTAGGAGCCTGCTGTGGAGGAGAATGCAGAGCAATAACATGAACCTCCAAGAAGATCAAGTACAAGATCACAAATAAAAGTAAATAAATTAATATACTTAGTTAATTATGCAATCATATAATTAATGCAAATGC
This sequence comes from Dendrobium catenatum, assembly GCF_001605985.2. NCBI lineage: Eukaryota > Viridiplantae > Streptophyta > Magnoliopsida > Asparagales > Orchidaceae > Dendrobium > Dendrobium catenatum. Next base: position 546,305 of record NW_021319255.1, on the reverse strand, counting down.
TTCAATAGTTATATAAGCTATTTCATTTCGTCTAGTTCATTTAGTAGAAGTTTGGAGCATTCCTGAAGCTAATTAATTGGAAGTATTAAAGTAGACTTTCCCTCTTTTCAAAGAGAGGAAGTTACAAATAATTTAAATTTGAGAGTTATATTTCACGAAATATTAAAAGTGGACAGTTACATCTGATGGAAAGCCAATAATGGGAGGCGGACAGATAACAAATAGGAAGAATTCAAATAAGAGTTCTAGAAAGCCTTAATCATGAAGGAAATAAATTTAATTTCAATTTCATTCTTATATTTTGAATTTTAGGGTTGAACTTTTGTTTTGTAAATACTTAATAAATGGAATGAAGAATACTCTTTCTTTATCCACAAATTCTTGTTATTCATGCTTGTGAGTTTGATAACATAGACTTGGTTTGTGAACCAACCAAGGTGAACTCTATAGAGCTCATCATATTTTTTTCTTAATCCATCTCCCATCTCATTCTAACCCTCTTTATCCTCTCAACCAAGACTAATCTTCTCCCAAATTCATCAGATTTCCTCAGCTTGTACCCACTTCTCTTGTCCGCAATAAATATCAACCTCTTCCACCTCACACGAGCTCTCAGTCAATCAATGTCACTAACCATTTTCTAGCATCCCTATCTTAAATTTTCAACAAGCACTTCAAACTTTTGCAAGCTTGAGTAACCCCATGAACATCAAATTAATTTTCATCATTGAAGCTCCAAAATAACCACCAATTTGCCAACATTTTCATATCAAAAGGATCCAAAATCGCCATCTTGAAGGCTTGAAGAGGAGTTGAAAGCTAAAGAGGCTTCCCCATAAAACTAATACGCCTAAATAAATAGGAAGTAGAAAGAGGTCTCCAACAACCTTCAACAATTGACTTAAAAAAATGATAGATTTAATTTCCACTTAAGGGTAAACTTTCAAGCACAAGCCTTTGAATTTTAGGGCTCCCTAGAAGCGACGCGCTGTATGGCCTGAATATACTGAGAATTGCGCAAGGGCCGCAGCATCGACACCCAAGTGCAGCGTTAAATAGGAAAGGATTCCCACATCATAGAGAGATGTGGGCAAAGAAGCTAATCCATGAAACTAAAGTTAAGATAAGAACTTGGAATACAGGTTCCCTTATAGACAAATAGATGGAATTAATAAATATTATGATTCATAGGAAGATAAATATTTTATGCATTCATGAAACTAAATGGCTTGGAGAGAAGGCTAAGCAAATTGATAGTTTAGGATTTAAATTATGATATTCTGGTAGGAGTCATGCTAGAATTGGTTTAGATGTGATTATAGATAAGAGTTTAAAGAATAATGTTGTAAAAATTAATAGAATTAGAGATAGAATTATAGATTTAAAGATTGTTGATGTTATGATTATTAATATCAGAAGTACTTATGCTCCTCAAATAGGTTTGGATATGTGTTCAAAATTAAAATTTTGTAATGACTTAGAAGAATTAATATAAAAGATACCATTTGAAGAAAGAATTTTTATTGAAGGAGATTTAAATGGACATGTGGTAAAGAGGTAGATGATTTTAAAAGCATTTATGAGGGCTACGGGTTTAGAGCGATTAATGAAAATGGTAATACCATATTAGATTATTTTATAGTTTATGATTTTGTAATTGTTAATATCTTATATAAGAAAAGAGATGAGCATCTTATCACTTATAAAAATGGATAGAGTAAAACTCATATTGATTATTTTCTTATAAGAAAAATAATCGATTAGATTGCAAAATTTGTAAAGTTATTCAAGTGAAAATTTATGTATCCAACATAGCTTATTAGTTTTGGATATTAAGATGAATGGGCAAAATATAAAAAACATATATATATATATATATATATATATATATATATATATAGAGGAGAAATTTTGTGATCTTAAACAAATTGTATATTTTGTGATCGAGCACATCATAGAAAATAATATATTATCCTGATGGATAAAAATATTAACAGAGATTTTCTCCCTTTGAACATAAGAAGATATGTTATAAATATTTATTTATATATAAAAATTTTGATAATTGGGAAAGATATAAAGAGGTCCGTAAAGAGTCTAAGAAAGCAATATGTTATATAAATATTTTAGCTTTTAATGAATTATATAATAGATTAATCATTAAGGAGGACGAAAGATATATGTATAAATTAGTCAAACAAATAGATACGAGTAGTAAGGATTTAGTTCAAGTGAAATACAATAAATCAGGCGCTCATTGTAGATAATTTGAATTGTATCAATTCATATTGTGTTTTCATTGCCCAAAGAAAGCGTAACTTGTCTTGGACCATCTAAGAAATGATGAAGTCAATATTTCAACATATAAAACTGTCATAGCCAAAAGATGTTATAAATTTAAGCATATATAAAATAATTTAAAAATTATTTACATTATTGATTTTGCATACTATTCTTCTTTACTAGCAACAAAAAACTATAAGAAAAGCTCATGGAAAGTATAACAATGAAAGCAGCACCAAGTATGAATGATTGGAGGACAGATATACAACCCTATATTATCAGGTAAGGCTAATGATGATGAAAATTGAATCTTTTGGTTCAAATCAACTAGACATAATATATGATCCATTCCATATGCCTTGATCTAGTGGGCACAAATATGTTGGTCAGCCAGTGAGCTCTATAAATAAGAACCTAGCAGGACCTCGTATACTAGGCCAAGAACTCTGTGTTATATATAACTTTGTTGAATTACAACAAGTGAGACTAGAGATTATCCAGGTGATTCTATGAAAGCGAAATTTGCACTCGAGAAAAAAGGTAACAGTAGCATGTTACATCATTTGGTCAAGAAAGCCTCTTTTGGGTTATTTTGCTATCGTCCTCTGCAAATTGCCCCAGCCTTTCTCATTTCCTCCATTCATGCATACAAAACTTTTGCATGCTGAAATTTCAGAGTGCTTAAAACATTTCCCTTTTCTTTTCAAGCACGACCCATGGTCATACCTTGCTGTCAAAGATAAGGTAACGGATGAAAGGAAGAATGATGGGAAAAAAGGTAATTATGAAGCAGGTAGAAGGATGGAAAAATCATAGCAGTTTGTTATGAAGGTCACAAGTAATATAAATAAGTCCGACAGTTCCTCTCAAAGTTTTGGCAGCTCCACCGAAAATGACTAAAAAGGAGGAAGCAAATAAACATTAGTTGGTAAGGACGGAAGTAAGAGAAGAATGGAACTGGAAACATGGAGAGTGAATTTGTTGCAGGGGGGTGTGAGAAATCATATTATACAATCAATTTATTGTATGGAAAATTAAATGTCAAAAATACCAAAAGCTTAATAAACAGCTCCCGAATAGATAGTAAATTACTACATATGTTAGAAAAAGCTCATGTCCCAGCCTTTTGCATTCCAACATAAACATTTGCAGGTAATTCAAAATACAAAATTATGTTGATGAAAATGATTTGAAAGTTACCTCAGGGGCCATCCAATATGGTGTTCCAACCACTGAATGTGTATTAAGATCTGCTTCATTTAATTTTGTTGCAACACCAAAATCAGCAAGTTTAACAAGGCCCTGCAAACCATTCCCATGTACTAGTCGGTTAACCAACCAGAAAGAAAGAAATTATGAAAATGAAATAATTACAATGGAAGAAGTAAAGAAAACAGTTGAAAAATCGTATAAAGTTAAATGAGCAAGAAGAAAATTAGCAACACACTTTTCGCATTCATTATAAGCTTTACGGAATAATCCACGAGCAATGATTTTATCTTACTTAAAGTTAACAAGATATTTTATCTTTAACCAATTATTTGATGCAAAATGGTTGGGATTTTAGAAAAAAATAATAAAAAAATCATATAGAGAGTGGAACTAGAGCAATCGTTAGGTTGCTTTAACTGTGACGTCAAGGGCAGGGATTCAAAACCCAGAAACAGACTCTTGTACAATGCAAGAAAGAGATTTACATCCCTAGTTCCATGAAAATGGAGATTTGAAACTTAATGGAGAATGCCTTATAAATAGATCTGTCATTTTTGTAATTCCATTATGTAACAAGCAGATTCTCGTGCAATGAAGCATATGTTGAAAACAAAATGAAAAACATACTTAAATTATAAATGACATAACACTAGAACCTCTTTGGTAGTCAAAATATTTGCACCCTTGATGTCTCGGTGAATAACTCCTTGCTCATGCAAATAAACCAAACCTTCTAAAACCTGTTCATAAGCATCAACATTGATAGAAAAGGTAGTATCTTACAGCATGTAGAAAATAATAGAAAAAGGACATGAACCTGAGATATGTAAACAGCCACTAATGACTCAGGGAAGGGCCCGAATTTGTTTGGCTTAATAATGTTAGCAAGTGAACCATTTTCAACATACCTACAGAGAACAGTCAAAGTATTATGGCATGCATCTAAGATCTTCAAACATAAAAAATGTATCAAAATCAATAGATTAGAAAATAATCTTAAAGAAAGGTGAAGTTATTTGAATTTACTCTAGAATGATATGCAGGTGCGTCTTTGTCTTTAAAGATCCGAGGTACTTCACAATATTTTTGTGGTTAAGATTCTGCAGCAAAAGTATCGCTTTGTGTCATAGATGACTTGATCTAGTTACCAAGATAAATGAATTATTTTTTACAAAGTTAATGAAATCCAAAAATAAATATCAAGGACTAGATTCTGCAGAGTGACTAAAGAGGCTGGATGAATAATAAAGATGAAGGAAAGATGGACTTTGAAACACACTGTCTCCCCAAACCCTATTCACATCCTACGGAAAAAAAAAAATTAAAATTTATTTTCACCTAATTTTAATGTGATTTCAAGCATTTACAGCCCTTTTTGAAACCTATTTATTATTAGAATAGACCTACAACAACAACAACATCAAGCCTTTATGGCTTTATCCCACTCCATGGGAGATGCTACATGAAACTTTTTTCTCTATTGTGTCAAGTTAAGAGTCAAATTCTCATTTAAATCTAATAAATAAAATGTCATTTATAATATTTTCTAACCATGTCTTTTTAGGTCTACCTCTTTTTTTTTTTTAAAGGTCTACCTCTATCTCTCTTAACATTGGCCAAATCTAAAAACATATACTCTCCTAACAGGGTCATCAGAAAGTTGACGTTTTATGTGATGGAACCATTTAAGATGACTCTCTCTAATCTTATCTATCATTGGAGCTATTCCAACCTTACCTGAGCATCCTCATCTCTGCAACACTTAACTTAATTATATTCTTCTCTTTTAATAGACTTGAATCAACTAAAACTTAACAACAACAGACAAAATCACACTAAGACATGCCCAAATAGCTCCCATAAATCAACAAAATGGCATGGAAAGACCATCTAAAAGCAACTTATTAAAGGAAAAAACAAAAAAACAGAAAATAAACAATGGAGACAACTGCTAAAACTCTTCAAATCCAAGCCTCACGTGATTCCATTATCTTGATTCTCCAAATTCTGGAATTTTTTTTCTTTTTCTTAACGGAATTAATTGTGAATCATATGAAACAATTAATAAAATTAAGCAATGCTATTTAGTCTGATTTTGAACAATGCTATTCAACAGAGAAGTTGAACAGTACGGATCATATGATAAAATTAAGCATGTGGTTCAATTATCAAGACTCCTGCAATTATCAAATGATGTTTAAGATAAATGATATTTAAGCCTCCATAAAAAATGCAAAGCGTTGGTTATGAAGTGCAAGCCTAGATTATAAATTGCAAGCACAGATGTACCTTCAGTAGATCAATTTCTTGCTGGATCATGAGATGTCGCCATTTTAGAAAGATACAACAAAAAGATAGTAAGTAATGTTAGAATGCTGAGTTCAGTCCAAAATAACCAAAAATTTAAGAAGCAAAAAAAGAGTTAAATCAATTAAATATATCATAAAAGCATAGTTATATAATACAAAAAGAACTAAACAATCATGTTGGTATTCATTTAACAATAAGCGCTTCAATTAAAATGGTAAAAAGTTCAACGCCTCAGATTGTGCTTCTACGTCATATTGTTCAGCTCTATCAGGGTAGAAAGTTCCAAGAAGTAATACAAGTAACATTATTATCACATAAAACTTCGCATAAACAAACAAGAAGGTTTGAATATAAACAGCATTTGAAATCATGCAGAAAAAATAAAATAGAGAAATCAATAGCGCTATCATATGCACACCAGAATATTGGCTTGTCTCATGAACTATCGCCAGATAAACAGTGTATTTAATCAAATTAGACATGAGTTTCATAAGTGTTTTGGTCAAACAGTTTAAAGCAACAATGCTCACAAGTGCCAAACAACTTGTCATTGCTAGTAATTGCAGAACCAACCGATGTATTTTAGTTGTAAGATCCCAAACATTGCTTGTTGTTAAAAAGAAGTGATTGCCATGCTTAATAAAATCGTTTGATTCCAGAATCAACTGAATTCTCATTCCACTGATGTGGAATTATCTGCAGCCGTGGGACGAATTCCAAGTTTTGATGATATTGTTTTAAGATAATAACATAATAAGAATGGTAAAACCTATGAAAAATCAGCGCATCAACCCTTGAAGTGATACATTTTGAATAATGAGGTTACAATTTGCTTAAGAGCTTTTTCTCTTGGGTGCAATTTGACAAGTTATTAATGCAGTAACGATGCTCATGAGAAACTTCAGACTGAATGGAACAGCTCAAATGAGATACTCTAAACTCTCTTTGGAAGGAGGAAAGATAAGGCCTTAAAGTAAATAAACAGAGGGGTGATGAATTGAGATATTGGAGAAAAATGTATGGTTCTAAGTATCCCATGTAAAATAAGTACACCTCTCATATTGTAAATGGATTTCAAAAAGATTGTTTGAGTCGTGCATTGTTGTGCACAAGACGACCACAACAACAACAATATCAAGCATTTATCCCACTACGTGGGGTCGGCTCAAGAATTATTTTTCTCCATTGTGTCATATTAAGAGTCAAATTCACATTTAAATCTAATAAAGAAATGTCATTTCTAATATTTTCTAACCAAGTCTTTTTAGGTCTATCTCTACCTTTCTTAACATAAGTTAAATCTAATACATCTACTTTCTTAACCAGATCATCGGAAGGCCTCCGTTTTATGTGATCAAACCATCTAAGGCAACTCTCTCTAATCTTATCTTCCATTGTAGCTACTCCAACCTTTTCACGTACATGCTCATTTCGTAATAGTTATGCACAAGACGAAAAGAATGGCATCCCCGGCACATGGAGCTCCCACCAACATAGATTTAGAAAGGGTATATATGCAGCCTCACCAGCAATTGTAGAGAGGTTGTTCAGTGACTCAAACCTAAAAACTCATAACATATAAATAATAAAAAAACTAATGTAATTGCAATATCAGGATCATCAATTGCATCCAATAGATAGGCCAGCCATTCCATCTTATTATAATTGATGACCATAGGACATGCAAAAGAAAATATGAACGTGTGATCAAGAGGAAGGTATATATATATATATTCAGGATGGATAGGGGAAATGCTAAGGAGATTAATAGTTTCGGATTTAAACTTAGGTATTCATGTAGGATTCCTACTAGAAATGGTATAGATGTAATTACAAATAAGAGTTTGAAAGTTAATATTGCAGAAATTAATAGAATTGGAGATAGAATTCTATTTTTAAATATTATTGTTGATGCTAAGATTATTAATGTTATAAGTGTTTATGCTTCTCAAATAGATTGGGATATGTATTCAAAAATAAAAGTTTTAAAATGACTTAGAATAATTAATAGAAATGATACCTCTTGAAGAAAGAATTTTCATTGGGGAAGATTTAAGTAAATATTATGATAGAGTGGTAGAAGATTTTAAAAGGATTCTGATGGAACTTGAGTTGCAAATTTCAGAATCCAGGAAAAACAGCCCAAAAACAGTGGAAAAATGGAAGATTTCTTGGATGAAAACACTCACAAACACTTCGATTACTTAAATATCAAAAGACTTACAAGTTTCCACGAATACAATGCTCTCAATTCGAGAAGAGAAGCTTTCTCCCAAGCCCTAGATTAGAAAAACCTAAAACAGCCACCAAAACAAGATCCCTCCAAAACAAACCCTAACTCCCCTTTAACCCTCACATGATCCCCCCCAAAATACCCTAATTACCCCTAGGGCAAACAAAACAAACTCCCTCTTACATTTGGTGGGCCCCTTGGGCCCACCCGCCTCCTCCCTCTCCTTCGGTCGAACGCCCAGGCGGGCGTTTTCTCCGCCTGCAGTAGGCGAGAACCGGCCCCTTGTGGGCCGGTGCGGATGCGGGATGGACCGGGCGGTCCGGTCCATCAGATTCATAATGACTATAAGTTTGGAGTAATTAATGAAGATGATTGAACCACATAGATTTTTCTTTAACTTATGATTTAAAAATTGTTAATACCTTATTTAAGAAAAGAGATGAATATCGCATCACTTATAAGAATATATATAATGAAATTGAGAATGATTATTTTCTTATAAGAAAAATAGATTGTTAATATTACAAAGATGTAAAGACATTTTGAGTGAAAGTTTATATACTCAGTATCGCTTATTAGTTTTGATTTTAAATTAAATGGGCAAAAAATTAAAAATTACCCAAGAATTAGATGGGGATATTTAAAGAACGATAATAAAAATATTTTTTAGAGTAAGGCTCAAAATCTTAAGATTTTGGTTGTTCATGAGGAAGCTAATGTCATGTTAGAAAAAATAACTAATGATATTAAGAATATTATAAAATATGTGCTTTGATAATCAAAAGGAAAAGCTCCTAATAATAAAAATAATTAATAGTAAAATTAAAATGAACAAGAAAAAAATAAAAAATAAGAAAGTTTATTATAAAAATTAGTTTATATTTAAAAGCTCAAAAAGTTTGGAAAGATGTAGAGAAGCCTGTAGTAATTCTAAGAAAGCAATCTGTGATGTAAAGAATTTAGATTTTACTAATTTATATAATATACTAGATACTATGGAGGACAAAAGATGTATGTATAAGTCAGTCAAACAAAGAAATATAAAAAAAAAAAAGTATTTGTTTGACTTAATAAAAATTTAATTCAAGCAAAGTGCGTTAAGGATGAAGATAAAAAAATGTTTTTCATAAAAAAGGATATTCAACATAAGTGGATATTTCGATGAACTTTTTAATGAAGATTGTAATAATATGATTAACTAGTGATTTTATCATCCTAAGTGAAAATAGATATTTTTATCTTTATCTTAGTATTAGTAACATCGAAGTTGAAGATACTTGATAAAAAATAAAGTGTGGTAAAGTAATAGGACATGATGATATTCCGATAGAAATATAAAAATGCTTAGGCGATCAAGGAATTTCTTAGCTTATTAAAAAATTTTATATTATTTTGAAAACTAACAAGATGTCAGATAAGTGGAGTATGTTGATTCCTATTTTTAAGAATAAATGTGATGCACGTAAGTATGCGAATTATAGCGGAATTAAGTTAATGTGTCATACATTAAAATTATGGGAAAGAATAATTGAGTATATGTTATGACATGATACTAATATTTTTTAAAATTAATTTGGATTCATACCAGGTAGGTCTATTATGGAAGTTATACATTTATTATGAGGTTTGATGGATAAGAATAGAGAGGGCAAGGAGAACTTATATATGATTCTTAATGATTTAGAGGAGCATAATATTAAGTTTTAAGAGAAGTGCTCTTGAGAGTTCTAGAAAACAAATGAATTAATAATGCTCATATTCAATTCATTAAGGATATGTATACCTATTGCTTGTATTCAAACACAAGGCTGTTTGACCAAGTATTTTCCTATTTTAGTTGGATTACATCAAGAATCAGTTTTAAGCCCATATATGTTTGCTTTAGTCATGGACATTTTTACTATAACCTTTCAAGAGGATGTACCTTGGTGTATACTTTTTGTTGATGATATTCTTCTTGTTGATACAATTAAAGAGGAAGTTGATGAAAACTTAGAATTAAGGAGGTCAACTTGAGTCTAAAGGTTTATGTTTTAATGGATTGCAAACTAAATACATAGAATGTAATTTTATTTGTAATAGTTCTAGTGATGGGATTGTGATATTGGGAGATCAAATCATTAAAAAGAGTGCACATTTTAGATATTTTGGGTATATTGCTCAAAGCAATGATAAAATAGATGGGATATTATAAGTAGAATCCAAGTTGGATGGTTGAAGTAGAGGAATGCATCAAGTCTGTTGCATGATAGAAAAGAACGCCTCAAGCTTAAGGGAAAATTTTATAAGATGGTGGTAAGACCTACAATGCAATATGGCGCAAAATGTTGGCCATTAAAAAAGAAGTATAAAATTAAGTTAAGTGTTGCAAGGATGAGGATGCTCAAGTGGATGAGTGGCTTTACACTTAGAGACAATATGAAACTAGAATACATGTAAAAAGGCTAGACTAGTCTTACCTTATATATATAAAGAACATTCAAGAAAGAACTAATTAATATCTCTAGACAATAGTTCTGGGAAAAATCAAGAAAAATACCGCAATCAGTGAAGCATCACAAAAATATAGGTATATGAACCTTATTAGTTGGTTTATAGATGGTCATAAGAGAAAAAGCATTCAGAATAGGAGGGGAAAAGATGCCGAAAAAACTTTATTGTATTTAAAATGAAGAGAACTTTACAAATTGAAGCATTCATATTTTGACTTATTTTTATTTTGATGTAATTTGAATATTATAGTTGTGTTTTATGTTTTTTTGTATGTTATCCAATGATGGAGAACATCTGGTGATCATGGTAGGATGTGCTTAGGCATGGCAAGACTTGGGTTTGCTAGCATTTTGGATCCTTTTGTTCTTTGGGCTGCTTGCTGTCTCTCGGTTTGAGCCTTGGCTGCTCTCGGGTTGGGCTTTGGCTGCACTAGTTTTGAGCTGAAATCTTGGGATCTTCTTGGTGCTAGCTCATTAATGCTTGAGCTGATGTTTAGTTCATTATTTGGAGGAGTAATTGCACTTCTTAGCTCATAAATTTGAAAAGGTATTCTTCTTTTAGCTCATTATGTGGAGTGGAGCTTGCCTCTTCCCCTTCTTATGTCTCCTCGTTTTTTTCCTTGTGTTGTTCCCGTGGTTGGTTGCTAGGTGCTGGTTGCCTTTTCGGTTTCCTCCCTGGCTACTTTCCCGTGACTGCCCCTTCCCGATTCCTGTGATGCCTGTTCGGTTTCTTCCCTGGTTGTTTTCTCGTGGCTACCTCTAACTGGGTTCTGTGTTGTCTCTTCGGTTGATGTTTTGTGTTGACTGCAACCCTTCCTCTTCCCCTTACCTGATTGGTTGGTTGGAGATGGAAGTTAGCTGTTTAGCTCCCCTTTTCTTCTATAAATAGGTGTTTTTGTCATGAAGAGGTTATTGATTAACTTCAGATAAGTTGTTAAAACCTGAGGGTTTCTTCTCTTGGAAAAGCTTGAGAGCTTGTTCCACCTCTTCCTCCTCTCTATTTTATCTTGGCTTCTAACCTCTTCTTCTCTACGCAAGTTCCACTCCATCTGTATCCTTCTTCTTGAGCTATTGGGAGACGTTTGTTGGCTAATTTGGAGACATTTGCCGGAGGAGTTTGGTTGGACGTTGGACCCTTTTTGCCGTGGTGAACTCTTGGTTTGCAAGCCTAAGCACTTTATCATATTTTTCCTACTTCTCGTTGCATGTGAGGAAACCGCTTGCCAGTTGTTCTGAGGATAGTATTTTTATTTTATAATTTTGTTTCATTTGATTCGACTTTTAGTTTTTTTTTTTTGTGTTTGGCTGGATGTTTGCAATCTAGATTGAATCGAGTTGGTTTTCATTTGTCCTAGTGTTCTTCTATTTGACTTTTCTTTCTAGTTTTCCTGCATCACAAATGACTTACTGAAAACATAGTAAAAAAGGGATAACTAAAACTTTTTTTTTTCAAATTACGGATGAGGAAGAATCACAGATTGATGCATGGAATCTTAAGAAATCAAGTACATCATATCCAAGCCCTGAAAAGAGCATAACAATTTGATCACTACCATAACACCAAACATGTAAAGGAGACCTCAGTTACTCGCAGCTACTCTGGTGAAGTGTTCATTTAGTAGAGCAAAAATATCATTGGGTGACTGATATCCAATTAGTTATAAAACTAAGTAAGCTTTGGCTTTCTTTCATGGAAGAAGACCCAACTAAGCATTAGCTTCATCATACTCTCTCCCTAAAAAGAAGCCACACTTTAGGCTGCCATACATCCTCATTTGATTTGGTGTTATAGAATGCCGCCCAAATAATAATAAACATTAAGTTAACATGAATAACTTCATGACATCAGAGAATTCGACCTTGTAATGGTGTGAGCCATGCCTGTTCATAGTAAATGGCACCTAGAAGATTATGATTAAATCTAGTCAAAGATACTTTTATCACCAATACATCATCAAGTTTCACGAGATGAGAACCATGGATATAAGCTAACTGCACCATCCAAACCTTTTCCATGCTTAAAACATTTTGATCCTTACATGCTTTGCAAACTATTTTGATTAGCTAGAATAGAATGAATTATGTTTATTCTCTCGAATTATTCACAAAGCTTCCGCACCGAGAAATAAAGTGTAGGGATTCTTAGATTTTCTGGTGAACTGACAAGTAGCAACCACCCATACATCTACCCTCTTTTTAACGTACAAGCTACATACGATAACTGAATCCTGAATCTTATTATGGTTAAACGTCACATTTTGGCTGGTAATTCCACATCAAAAGTAGTATCAGCTCCATCTTTAAACACTTGGTCAGAAAAGAAAATTTTAACAACTTCCTGCATAAGTATTAAGTATCATTTAAAGTACAGTGAATAAAACAATAACCTATCTGTTGGATATATTAAAACCATCCCACTTAGGCATTGATTACATCCAAACTGAGCACATAAGCTTCTCGCCAGCATTATTTGATGTCATTAAAAAAAAATTACAAGTCAAACATCTATATTGTATTTCATCTACAACATGTATGTGTCTCTGTATGTGTCTCAACAAAGCTGATTAGGTCAAACAAAATGGAGAAATTTAGGGAGATTTATCTTTTTGGTCAGTATAAAAATAAGATATATATCCAATGTAAACCAAACACATTCAACCAATAATCAAGAACAATAGAATGTGTTTGGTTTACATTGGATATATATCTTATTTTTATACTGACCAAAAAGATAAATCTCCCTAAATTTCTCCATTTTGTTTGACCTAATCAGCTTTGTTGAGACACATACAGAGACACATACATGTTGTAGATGAAATACAATATAGATGTTTGACTTGTAATTGTTTCATACAAATGAAAGTCCTAAAGTAGTTCTTGATTATTCATGATAGGAGGATATAAATTTTGGATGTATATTTAAATCTATAATTGTTTTACTTTCTTGGTGCACTGAGTTGTTCATATTTTCATTCTAATTATATGAAAGACCTTTTGTCAAGTTTTAAACCTTTCTTTTTGGATTTTGACTTGTAGTAACAAACTTGAAATATTAAGCCTTAATATATTAAGCAAGCCACTTGGAAAGTCTTGTTACATAATTTGGAAAGACCCTGAATCGGTTTATTTTATAACATATTATAGGAGAGAGCCTATTACTTCTACATTATAACATATGCTAAAAAGGAATGAATTATCTGGTCATCAGCTGTGACTTAAAATCAGTCATATTAGCATTTAATGGTTGCATCCCAACGATATTTTATATAATAGAACTATTAGATTTTGCAGCTTCAATCAGATTTTCACATTGATGCAGATTTGGAAAACCAAAAACTTACTATGAATAGTAACTTTAAACGTCAGTATCAGTTGATCTTATCAATTGTAAGAAGGCATCTAGTTCCACTTGTACGTAAATGTAATTTGTGCCCATATGGATTAATGAAATTAAGCATCACACTTCAAGAAAAAGTAAAATGATTCATCACAGGATTGCAAACATGTCTTACTTAAAGATAACTTTAAAATTATAACAACTTAACAACAGAACAGTGCAGCCGAATGAAGACACCGAAGTACTTTTTAAAAAGAAAAAAAAAATCTATTAACAGATGGCTTGGTAAAACTTAGAAAGTTATAGCCATTCAATTAGCAAGCCAAAAAATAGAACGAACAAATATACCATTATTATATTAAGATCCTCCTGGGAGATATTCTCCAAGGAAACCTGCTTGATTGCCACAAAGTCCCCATTTTCCAGGTCAAGGCCCTTGTAAACGCGCCCGTACGCCCCCTTTCCAATCTCATCTCCAAGCATCTAAAAAAGCCCATAATTCAACACAACTAAGGAGGGAAAAAAGAAAAGAAATTTTTTCTCACATATTTGTCATATAGCGTTTTAGATTTGTGGAAATGAGCGGTTGCAGGGTGTCGAGACATGTCCGGAACTGAGAATTTGCCCCAGAAAACCTTGAATTAATTCCGTCCCAACCCTAGAACGGTACCAAAAAGAATCAGAACCGGAACACAAGTATATTCGAAAGATTCCTACTGATGAACTCACCTGCATTGAGGAAAACCCTCTTCATTCTCCAACAAACAGTACAGATCTTCAATAGAGAAGCGCGCAATTAGGGAACCTATTCTTAATTCCAAGCTAAGCGTGGAATGAGAGGCAAAGAAGATCAGACTGCAGAGCTTCAGAATGGGAGGATGGATAACATGAGCAGAGGCCGCGTCGACGAACTGGTTCTTAGGAGTTGAAAGTGAAGAAAGCAGTAGAGCACAGGTAGAAAGAGGAAAACGGAAGGGAGAGCGCCGCGCCAGCGGCGCTGACGGTGGGAAGAACAGCTACAGTGGCAGTGTATACGGACGATACGGAGAGAGAGAGAGAGAGAGAGAGACTGAGAGCGGGGAGGGGAGCGGAGAGGGGGGGCGTTACAATGTTACATCGATGTGGGAGGGGAAGGGCGATGGCTGCTTGCTTGTGAAAGGGCGCGAGAACTGAACTCGGACCGCGACCCGGCC
This sequence comes from Dendrobium catenatum, assembly GCF_001605985.2. Taxonomy (NCBI): domain Eukaryota; kingdom Viridiplantae; phylum Streptophyta; class Magnoliopsida; order Asparagales; family Orchidaceae; genus Dendrobium; species Dendrobium catenatum. The sequence continues at coordinate 531,245 of NW_021319255.1, read as the reverse complement.
CAGATTAGCTGGACCCAAAGTCGATGCCAGCTGTGTGCAAGCTATCAAAGCTGGAATTCCAGTGAAGCGTGAAAAAGAAAGTTCCGACTTTCGAACATCCGCATTCACTTCAGAATTCGGCCACCGAAGATATTTAATATTTTCGTATCACAATTTAATAGTTTCATGATAGATATGTGTAAACACCTGAAAAAAAATTGCATAAACTTCATAAGAAATGTACATTATATTATCATATTCATTAAATAAGAGTATGATGGAGTAAAATCACTCACAGTAGTCAATCATATTAGAATATATCCCACATAAAATTATGTATTGTTTAGATTTAATGTGAAGAGATGCGCCTACTTTTATGAGGAGTAGGATAATTACTTTATATATATATATACTAGTATAAATGCACGTGCATATGGTGCACGTTAATAAAGTTTTAAAAATAAAAAATGATACAATAAAATTTAAAATTAAGTTATGAAATGCAATATCAATAATATTATCTATAAAAGAGAATATATTAAACCATTTTATTAAACTCAAGCACTATTATATCAACTTCAAAACATACTCATTAAAAATTGGTCTATGGGCTTACAACCTAGCTACTTGAATCACATTATATTGTCATATTGATCTTATTCATCTTGCTTTATAAAATATTCTTACTTATAAAATTATATTGTCATTATTATGCTTGGATCTTTTATGTTAATAGATGATAAAATCTCTTGAGTTAAGATAATTATTTTTCATTATGCTTAGTAGTTATATGCTTGTACTTTAGATTTAGATTCACTTGTATTAACATAATCTGTTTTGAGGATATTCTTATTTTGGTGTGGATAAAAATATTTTCTTATATAAGTTTGTGCAATGTTATTATCTTTTTATGCTTTAAACATTCTTAATAGATTAATAATTCATTAAATGTCATTACTTCGTTGTGTTATTACATCTATAGAACCAACTTAAAAATAAGTTAACTTAGTTGTAATTGAAGATTACATTATTCATTTAGTACTTAAAATTGATAACTCGGTTCAATATATCATATCATATATTGTTTGTTGTGTAAACATGTGCACATATTACTAATATGTTTATATTTTAAATATTGTAAGTGTGTTATTAGCCTTCGCATTATTTTATTTATTATTTGCAGCTTGTTTTTTTTTTTTTTTTTTTCTGAGTTTGAGAGTATAAATGAGATTGTTACAACATGAACACACATTTGAGCCAGTTGTGGAGAAGGCCTCACATGAGGATTGGTTGAGGAGAAGGGAAAGGAGTTTAAGATCAAGTATGGGTGGTTGGTGAAAGATTGACCTGTTCAACTGTATTGCATTGCAAATAAGAAGGGTATTCTCTCAATAAATTGATGCGATGACCAACTATAGTACTCCATTTTCGTGTTAGGCGCCTTTGAAGATACATTTTCTATCTCTTCAGTGTTCTAGATGTCTCCCAATTCCTTAAGCTCTACCACGATTATATCATTTTTTGTTGTTTTTATTTTTTATTTAACACCACCACCTCATCATTTCTAGACATTTTAGATGATGAGGATTGATCAAGGGAATGACTACATTGATCAATAGAATATCTCTGCATTAATGATACAAGGATTATTATTAGGACATCCAAATCACAACATTAGAATGGAGTATTTAGATTTTAGCTCCATTTGTACATCTACGTTGATGTTCTTTTTAAACGTTGAAATAAATATAATCATGATTTACTCATTACATAATTCATAAGTTGCTAAGACAATTTATACATTCATGAATTCATTAGTAAATCAGCAACATCATTAGCCTTGTCCCAATAATTTGGGATCAACATTATGAATTCTCATTTTTTTAATATATTTAGATTAAGTATTGTCTGAGGTGTCAAATATATTCTTTTCAAATCTTTTTCAACAACTTCTATTTGTATTAGCTTAGATTTAACTCTTCTCCTTCTTAATCTAACTATTAATTTTTTTTACAACTTCAATGGAGAATTTTCTACTCTTTTTTGTACATGTCTAAATTTTAAATCATCCAAATCTATTTTTAACTACTTGACCTTTAATAAATATCAATCCGGACATTATGAGATAAAGAGGTGCACAAATAATGTTGATTTTGAAAGAATAATTTTTAGATAAATTAAAACTGCTCTAAGAAAAATTAAGCAGAACAAAAATCAAAACCAAATGAAGCCAAAAGCTTTTGCAACAATTATTTTAGCTGTAAAGGATGATGAAATATCTTTCATTGGTGAGATCTACATTGTTCTCTACTAAAAACTATATGAACCCCTTAAATTTTTGTTCAAGCACTCTATAAGCTCTTATAAATAGTTAAATTATTATTTCAGCGCACGATTATCTCAGTCAGAAAGTAAAATATTACAATTAATCATCTACATCTTTATTACCACAAAATAAAAGTAGATAAGAAACATATCATTTACAATTGAGTTAAAAGCAAAAAAAATGATATAAAATCTTTGAATTCATGATCATAATGCTATGTAATAAAATGTACATAAAGGTTGGGTCACTTGTCACATACCCCATGTCAGACTCAAAATGAGTGAAAATAACTTCAGCAAAAAAATTTCCAAATAAAATGACCAAATTATCCATAAGATTAATGATTTACCCAACCATATTTTCAGCACAATATGCCATAGAATGTCAATGCCAAAAAAAAAACTAAATTTGCCAAATTAGCCAGTACAAGAGAAAATATCTTAATATAGTTGAATAGTTTGCCTGAAAGCTTCATACCATTATTGACTAAAAGCAATAATGTGACATTGTGTTGAGATGACAAATCACCCAATAATGTATCAGTTATCTTTAATTCAATGTAATGAATGCGAGACAATGATAAAAGATGTGGTAACTTACAAATACATAGAAAGTGAAACTTGCACACATAGAGACATAAGAGCAATAGCATTATCTTCCAAACCAAAAATAAATTGTGATGAATACAACACAAATTTTGCCACAGGTCATTAAATATATCCAACATTAGCAGGTTAAATTAGTAAGGTCATTAAGCAAATAATTGATAGCCAAACTTGCAAAAGCATATGCTTGTGAACATATATAGGTGTATATTAAAAAAGAGTAAGAATGTTAGAGAAGGGATATCAACACATCCTTGATATTGAACATACAACAATATGAGGTTGCAAGCGTGTGGGCATACAAATTCATCCAGACCCTACCGTTGCAAAGAATCTTGCACAAAGTTGGAATATCCAAGTAAAGGACTACATATAAGTAGGTTCTTGAAGTAGCAGCAACATTGGTAGAAGAAGTACGATCATAAGTATTTAATAGCATTACAAGCAAAATTCTAGAGGAGCTTCATACCATCCTTGATGCATCATTGCTAAAGTAGAGGAAGAATCCAACATGACCAAATTGTCAATTGTTAGCAATAACTATCACTGCCTCTCCAAAAAAAATTCATCATCTAGTAGCCAGAGAAACATTACAAAGCTAAGAAACAAGAATTGATAATGGATATGTTGTAACAGCCAAAGTAGGAGAAGCTGGAGGGGATTTTATTAGTGAAGAGATTATTAGGGAGTTTGGCTCAACTGAAAGAGCTATGCTTCAAGAGCAAAGAGCAAGAATAAGTAGCAGGAGAAGAAGAAGAAGAAAAAGGCTCGTATGATAATGAATCCATGATATAAGTACATGAGTTTTTCTTAAACTTTAATTCCCATGCTGATGGAAGATGTGGTTGCCTGAGATGCTCCAGGCCACAAACATGCCATATTTTAGGAAATATAGGGACATTTCATAGCTTCTAGGTGTGGTCGATAGCAAAATTCTTAATCATCATCGTCATTGCTTTCAACTTTTCACTCATGAAAAAGATAATCACAACACACAGCTAAATGCTGTGAACGCCACCATTTTTAAAAAATGTCATATATAAACATAAGTATGTAGTTATTATTTAAGCCTGTTTAAAATTTGCTACCAATTCAATAGTGAAGCAAGAGTATGTAAGGAAAATAATTTGAATGAATTCACTTCTTCATCCAACCATAATAATTGAAGGAATATTAGCAAGAATCTGTGTTTTGGCTATCGATGGCATTTTGAGGTGACAAAAAATAGCCTAAGTGTGATGATTGAATGGTTGTAATTAAGGCGAAAGCAATGGAGGAGAAGATGAAATGCTATGAGGCATTTGGGCATAGTAAATGGAATCAAAACATAATTAAAGATAGATTGACCTTAATATGCCCGTCAGAGATTCAGATGTTCATAATAGCTCTCAAGATTCTATGTTGGCTGATAATAATACGAAGAATTTTGAGGATACTGAGAGCATATTGGATATTAATATTCTGTCATCTGCTTACCCTGTAGAAGGAAACAACAGGTTCTAGTGATGGAGCTCTAATTATCATAAATGAAACTCCCATTTTGTCCATTGAGCTAACTAAACAAGAAAAATGAGGAGATTCAACAGAAAATCTAAGTAATCATGAGGAAAGTGAAGAAGATACCTTATCAAGTCATACCTCAGCTGAAGATGAGATGCAACAAAATGCATTACTTGGAAAGTCTTATGGTGGATATAACTCTAATGGCATGAAAGAGAGTAGCTCTTATGAAAAAGGCAATCGATAACCTGCTACTCTATCTAAAATGAAACCTCCGAAGAGTTCCCGTCATGGCTTCCGATCTGACATTAGAAGAAAGCCGTACTGGCGAACACACGAAGCGGATAAAAGAAATGAGAAGAATAAATAAAGGGGAGGACAACGGAATTCGAAGAGGCATATTAACGATATTGAAGTTATAGAAGGTGAAGTGACCTAAATAATTTGAGAATAAAGATATGGAGAAACGGCGGAGTGAGGAAGAAGAAAGATACGGAGAAACTGCGGAAAAAGTGGCAAGCCGAAGAGTTTCCCGCTGCTCCAAGTGACCGAAACGATGGCGATCGAGCTTCCTTTGTCTGATCCCTTTCATCTTCTCACTACGAGTAACGACTACTCCTTCGACTTACAGATTAATTAATGCATCATTATTTCATTAATGAAGCATTTTTATGTGAATAAATTTATAATTATAATAATTAAATGAATGGTTAGGATTTGATTTGAATAATTAAAATTAATTAAAATGAAAGGCTCGGATTTGCTAAGAGTGGAATCCCAAGCCACTTTTATATAGTAGTATATATATATATATAGATATATCCCACATCCAATGATCCAATGGCTAAAGTTAAAACTAACTCGCCAAAGAAAAATCATCAGCGGGTGGAGGTTGGGGTCGAATTTTCGGAGCCCACAAAAATCAAATAAATAAAATGGTTGTCGATTTGATAATTATCAATCAATATTATTAACAAATCAAATGATAAGGAACTATTAGAGATTTTAATATTTTGAATTCACATGTAAGTGAATGTGAACATAGATGAGAAAAAGTGTATAAGATTAATATTCAAGAAGATAAAAGGATAATAATAAAAATCTATAACTAAATAGACTATGATTCATGTATTATAGTGTTAGGCAATAATAAACATACAAAATGAAGGATAATTTATTAAGGTAGCCCTAGAGATAGTTGGGGTAAGCTATTCATGATGATGATGAACAACTTTCATAACAAAATCACAATTGTGGCAGGTCATAAATAAGCAAACAAGAAATAACATTAGAGGAAGAAATCATCTCTAAATCTTGCATGCTTAAAGTCAATTTTAAGTGTCTTAACAAGATGAATCCAATGAACTCAATATCATATAAATATAATATTATTAAGACACTTAAATGCTAAAAGAATAATCGGCGGTCGAGAGTGTTAATATATCCAATTGATTCTTCTAGATTTTCAGCTGCATTGATGGGGCATGTCAAACTCAAAAATTTATAAATAGGTCTCCACTTTAAACATGAAGGGGAGCCTAAGATCTTGGACTATGGCTTGATATTCAAACTAAAAGAGCTCAATGGCTCATAAAATTAGGAAGCTCAATTCGTGTAGCACTGACAGATTATCATCCAACAATCACTATTGAAACATCGACTGGATGTAACCATTGGACCATCACTCGATCACCATGGTCAAACCATTAAACCATCATCATTCAATTGTCATAGTTAGACCACCATCTAGCTGACATCGTGGGACCAATTTTCAGCTATAATCATTCAACTACAATCTCCTGACTATCAATTACCCAACTATAGCCCTCCAACCATCACCGCCCAACAACAATTCTTCAACCTTTGTAGCTTCACAGTAGTTTTCCAACCTCAATGGTTTTCTAGCCACCATTGTCTATTTCTAGTCCTTTGACCACTATTGCTCAACTACAATCTTTTGACCATCATCACCTAATTATGCTCATCCAACTATTGTTGTCTGATTGTGGTTCTCGAATTTTTGTTTCTCAAATATGGTCCTCCAAACCACCATTGCCAAAAAAAAAGTTGCTTCAACAATTGTCACCCAACTATAGTCATCCGATCACTATCGCACAACTTCGGACCTCCGACCACATTAGCTTGACTACAATTCTCTGACCTCCGTGGACCAACAACAATTTTTCTACTATTATCACCTGATCACAATACTCTAATCACCATCGCATTGACTATGCATAATACATATAGGTCAAATTCCAATCAAAAAAATAACATAAGGCTCTCAAGTGTCGGGTTTCTTTGAATATATTTAATTATTTATACATAAGTTTAATGGACATGATGGTCTAAAATTCCTACTAAAATATATATTTTTAAGCTATTTTGATCTTCGAAATTATTTATAAATATTAAATAGAGATGCAATTCTCGTTAATTTTTTGTGATACATATATTGACTTATAATCTTCAAATATTTTTTTTATAAATTCTATATATATTTGATTTGAATGTAGTCTTTATCATATCATAGAGAATATTAGACTCTAATCTATAAATACATGTATTTTTTTATTTTTATGGACATTATAGATATGAAAATAAGAGGTTGATTATTCAACTAAAAATATTTAAAATTGCGACACATGTTAGTACAACGAATTTTTTCGAACCATTTGCTTCTATTTTGTAATTCATATTTCATCATGTATTATTTTGTAGTTATTTTTTTTTTTCAGAATTTTCGGAGCTCTGGATTTCAAGTTATATTAAAATTTATTTAGATTTTACACTAAAAACTAAATAATTTATATAATTTTATAGTATCATTAACTTTATTTTTCTAAGTAACTCCAAAGCATTCCAAGAATCCTCAATGTCAATTTATTTTGAGCTTCTTAATCTGGTGAAGAAAGAAAGGAAAAAAAATGGAAAAGAAAGAAAAGAAAGGAGAGAGAAAACAAGAGTTTTAGGGTCTTAAATCATTTTTATTAGACGGGTAAATTGAAAATTTGTTGGACACATAATATGCTATTAAAAAAATTGTCACAATGTAACTTGCATTATATTATTATTATTCTACTAATTATTATGCACATATTTATATAATCATATTGAATTTTTATTGGATGTTTCTTATTAAGGCATATATCACTAGGTGAATAATGCTTATAAATTCAAGCATTTGATAAATATATGTTGCATCAAATTAAGATAATAATAAAATTTATAGTTATTTTAGTTAACCTTCTGTGATTATGGGGCTGTTTGGTTGTATTATTTTAGGATGTAAAGTATTTCAAATGTAGGAGTTTTACAAATTTTGGTGTTTGGTTGAAATACAAAATGATACAAAGTAAAAGATAGTAAATGCAATGTAAAGTGAAATAGTTCATTTTGAGTGTAAACCAAACTCCTCCAATTTTTAGTAAAAAATATTTACACCAGAAGATTTTGGGATATTTGAGAAATAATACCTTCAGCGGGAGGTTAGGTTGATGAAATTTTCTTTAAACATGAGTTATTGTGGTGAATGCTATACATATTGAGAGATATAAAATGGGGGATTTTAAGTGCTGATGAGCTAAAGGTGATTGTTCTTATTTATATGATATGATATCGCACCTGATTTACTATAATTGATACATGAAAAATATCACATGAAATAATATGATTAGTCAAAATACTTAACATACTATATCAATGTGATAATATACTATATACATGATAACATGAATTTGCTTATACTAATACTGACATGATATATATGACACTCTACATGACATGATTTTTAAATGATAACCTTGATCATAATATTGTATATGACATACACATCAATAACATATAAGTTTATTACACAACAAGTTTTTTTTTTAATTGATAAACTAGTTGTTAGTATATATATTATTTTTATTTTTGTGTATTAAATATTTTTGTAAGTTTCATGCAATTAATATACTAGGTTGTTTACCCCATCCTTTATTATATTTACATATTTCAGGAAAATGTATATATATATATATATGTGTGTGTGTGTGTGTGTGTGTTAAATGATGACTTATACTTTATTATGTATATTGATGATTTAGTAACTCTGCATTATAAATCTAAATGATAACATAAATTATTTTCAAATAGATATTTGATAAAAAAGTTTTTCTTGTAATCAATTGAATATAATATGTTGTAATATCTAGGTTATGATGGATTGACACATATTTTGGTTCTCCGACTACCATCCTTTGATTACTATCAATGTCACTCGACTATGATTCTATGACCATTAATGCATAGTTACACTAATGTCGATCAACTTCATCACTTGTTGTTGCCAATAATGTCAACACACGTGATCACCCATCGTGCATGCAGATGCACAACATTGGCTTCGACTCTAACTTTGGATGTCAACACTAGGATTTATGAACTCCTCAGCCTCTAGGCCTCTCTCGTCAAATGAGTATGATTAAACATACAACAAATAATCTTTTAAAGATAGCTCTTATTTCATAAGGCTTTTTCAACTTTCATCATAGAATTCATTATGCAAAAATTATATATATTATATTATATCAACATACTTCCCAACCAATTAAAAGGACATCATTTATATTTAACATTGGATTTTGATAATCTAAAATATGAATGACTATTTAGAATTTGTTGGAATATAAATTAATATTACTTGATACTATTTATAAATTAGGATAAATTATTATTTGAATTCATAAAAATAAAATTAATTACTAGCCAAATTTATTAAAATTTACTTAACTTTTTAATTTTTTATTACATGTTGTTGTTAGAAAAAAAAAACATTTTATTAATTATTGCATTTACACCGGGGGAACTAAGGATGTGAGGTAGTCTTTCACATGCATTTTTGTTTTTCATTGTCATAATTCCATTTAACTATTATTGCATGCTACAAAATTCATGACAACAAAGTGATAGTTTTACATCATAGTTTTGCGCAATGATATATCTTGCACAAACATATAGATAAAAAAACAGATCATATAATATATCCAAGTTTTTACATAGAAAATGAAGTATGGGCTCAAGTAAAATGATATGTTATGTAAATAAAATTTATAATAATCCACTCTTCCAATCAAATTGAGAAGACAATATTATAAAGTATAGATCTCATATTGATGAATAGTGAATGATAGAAAAGTAGTGTACGATGATTGTGGTCAAAAGTTGACAATCAAGTTATAATAGTCGGGCAATTGTAGTTGGACGACATCAAACATGCTTAGCATGCTGAGAAATAATCGTTTGATGTCACAGATGAAAGGTTATAGTTAGATGGTGGGGGACATCATACTGAGATCAAGTGACACTGGTTGGACATCGACAGACAGGCAATGATGACTCTTAGCAGAGATTCTCAACCTTGAAATTGGGCAAAGCTATAGAATTTTCTATATTTCTAAGCTCTCGCTTTGAATTCAGCTCAAGATATCTTTCACAATAATTTTTTAAAGTGACATTTTGATAACTCTAACCAAGATCGTAAAACAGTCAAATAAACGAGAGATTATTCTGTGCGGACACCGAACTGTCTAGAGACAAATCAGAGGGCGTCACGTCACCCAATACACATTGATATACAACCAAGATATACATCAAAGAATTATGTGGCGCACTCTGATTCTACTTCAGATGGCGTCCAATGTCCGCTCAGAATAATTTTTCCATATAAATGATCTAAAAAAGTTAGCTGACTCAAACTTGATGTGGAACATTATAGCTAATTGTCCTCCTTAGGAATAGTTTATCTAGTTTGTTACAAGTTTCTCTAGAATATTCTATAGATCGGTTATATATGTATGCATTGTAGTAGGGAAAGCTCATTGAATGATATAATATACTCTTTAAAGCTTTTGAAGATTTCTTCTTCTTCTTCCCTGGATTGGGAAAATCGAAATCCTTCTTGCAGGCCGAGTCTTCCGACGATCTACTACATCAGTTGGTATCAGAGCCTGGAGCTTGTGAAGATCGATGAACTGCGGAAGAAGGTCGGCTGTCGACGACGATCGAAGCCGCAGAATGAGATTGGCGGTCGACGACGATCAACGCCAAGGAAGGTGGGCTGTCGACGATGCTCAAAGCCGGATCGCCTTCTATCAAGCTCAATCGAAGGAATCGCTCGATCGGGTAGACAGAAACCTTGATCGGATTAGAGAAAACCTTCGGGCAATATGGAAGATGAGAATGTCGTCGCCGTTACCATTCCTCCGTTGCCGCCCACTCCACTCCGGCCCCAACAGACAGAGAACCCACTCTGCTCTCGCGATTTTGCTCCAGGTGTTGAGCTCGATCTATCCCGATCAGATTTACTCGCTTCTGCAATCAACCCACAGCACGTCGCCTACTGTATACACAGTGGACCTGCGGCTTTCTCGGCACTCCACGCGACCGGATCATGTCCGCCAATGCATGGACCCAGTACCAGGCTGCGAGAGACAGGCCAGCGCCCCCAACCCCGTTTTCACCTTCAGTTCTGCCCGCCGCATTTTCTCCCCAGCAAGATTCCGCATCTTGTGTCCAAACTGATCTCCCACGGCCCGACAAGACCGACTATGTAAAGCCGACTGCTTCCGACAGCGAGTGGAGTTTCGAAGATGAAATGGAGCAATCAGAAGCCCATATAGATTCGAATGCGGATATGAACGAAGATGAAGATTCCAGTTCGGACTTGCTGGACCGTGAGACAGATGCTGATCATGGCCTAACACCGAACGAACACATTTCCTTGACCCCGTGGAGGATAAATGATGAAGAGAAAAGTAAGATATCGCGTTTTGAATTTTTTGTGCACGAGAATGTAGAGAAGAAAAATACCAATTCCAGCCCATATGTTTCTTTTGATGATCTATTTAGTGAAAAAAATGACATAAACCAAAAGAAGGATCATGAGAACTCTTTTAATATGGACTGTCATCAGGTCAACATGAATGCTTCTATGTTTGGAAGCTTAATGAAGACAAAAGTTAATATAGATCAGGTTTCAACCATGTGTTACGATGAAACATCAATTTTCTCGGTTTCAAAGTTCCCTGGAGACCTAATGAAGTTTAAGATTGAAACTTATGAGAAACGGTGTGCAAATAACTGATGTGCAGTACACTGACAAAGCTTATTCACTGCAATGCTCACAAGATGTTCGACGAAATGTCAATAAGGGCTGGGATTTCAAATTTGAGCTGTCAGGCTCTGCTTACGGGAGCAAGGAAAATAGGAAACTGTACTTACATATTATGGCCCCACTACCACTATTGAGGAGCAAGGAATCAAGGAGCTCGGCATGAGGCCTGGTGGTATTTGTTCTCTCTTCCATATTACTGATCTCAAGGGCAAGGACTAAGTGTTTGTTATGCAGTGGCTTGATTTAAAGCCAAACTTTAGTGTTCAGTTTATTGGATTAAGCAGTTGGGACAAGCATGTAGGATATAAAAATATCACTATATTGCCCTTGACTCAACATCACACTAGTCTTTGGAGCAAAGTTGGCTGCATAGAGTATCAAGTGGAGAGTGGTAAGGAGTTTGCAATCCTTGAAATTAATAATGATGGCCTTGGTAAATGGGAACTACCGAATTTTCTGGAGAGTTGGGACTTTTCTGATGTAATGTTTATTGTTGGTGCTAAAAGAAAGATTGTTCCCACTCATAAAGTTATTTTGAATGCTTATGGTGACTTCTCTATCAATTCTTCTAGTGAGATAATGAGCAGCAAATACAACGAAGTTGATGACAGTAATGGTGCAGAGAGAATTGGAGATCTTTCTTCATTTGATGAAAATGAGCACAAGGTTCATCACTTGGATTGGGGGAAGCCTCTTCAGGTGGTAATTTTAAAGTCCGCATTCAAAGTCTTCGATCCAGGAATTTGTTGCCACCCTACCTCCCTTCTAATTAACGAGCCTCGAACGGAGTCGAGCTCTTTTTACGCAAGGGGAGAATGATGTGGAACATTATAGCTAATAGTCCTCCTTAGGAATAGCTTATCTAGTTTGTTACAAGTTTATCTAGAATGTTCTATAGATGGGTTATATATGTATGCATTGTAGTAGGGAAAGCTCATTGAATGATATAATATACTCTTTAAAGCTTTTGAAAGCTTTCTTCTTCTTCTTCCCTGGATTGGGAAAACCGAAATCCTTCTTGCAGGTCGAGTCTTCCGACGATCCACTACATTAGTATGATGTGGAACATTATAGCTAATAGTCCTCCTTAGGAATAGCTTATCTAGTTTGTTACAAGTTTCTCTAGAATATTCTATAGATGGGTTATATATGTATGCACTGTAGTAGGGAAAGCTCATTGAATGATATAATATACCCTTTATATATGATGTAGTGGATCGTCGAAAGACTCGACCTACAAGAAGCATTCCAGACAAGGAGAAAAATAAGAGAACCTGAAACAAGAAATCAAAGAGTCTCACCTCTCTGTAAGATTAAGGAGAAGCTTCAGTAGAACAAAGTTCTTCTTGGAGATAACAAAAGCTCCTCCTACAGGCATTACTACCCGTATATATGCTAGTATTTTCTATTTTCTAATATTATGTAAGTGAAATATACTAAGTAAAGCAAAGCAAGCTAAAAGGAGTCTGGCACCCAGATAACAGAATTGGTACGGAGAGCGTGTGGCATGATTGAGCTGTTCCGATGTACCCCCGATCACGTTAAGCACTACATTAGTCCTCCCCGGCAGCAGAAGAGCTCGACTCCGATGAGCTAATTGTAATTGGAGAAGTATCCGGGGGCTGATATTGCCAAATGTCGGAGACATTAAAGGTTGGAGCCGTGTTGATGCCAGTAGGTAACTCAATCGTGTATGCATTATTATTGATTTTGGCAATGATGGGGACAGGACCGATTTTGCGGCTGCTGAGTTTGCTATAGGTGCTCGGGGGAAAACGTTCTCTCCGCATGCGAACCATAACAAGATCACCCACATTGAACAGGGTTTGTCTCCGATGGCGATCTGCTGCCTCCTTATACTTAGAATTGGCCTTCACAAGCTGCTGATGAACGTCCTCAAGCATTTTGGAGTAGTGATTGGTGAAGTTGGTTGCGGACCCGATTTGCATTTTGGGAAGACAGCTACATCCACAACAATAATAGGAGCTTTGGTATAAACTATATTGAAGGGAGGCTTGCCGGTGGAGCGGTTTACAGTGGAATTGAATGCAAATTTCGTAGTACTTAGGACTTCTTCCCACTGCCGCGGGTGGTCCTGGACAAGGCAACGGAGCATGCTTCCCAACGTACGATTCACGACTTCGGTCTGTCCATCCGTTTGAGGATGGTATGCAGAACTAAGGCGCAAATCAGTGTCCAATCTCTTTCAAAGCTCCCGCCAAAAGTGGCTTATAAACTTGACATCTCGATCGGATGTCAGATTTCTCGGGATGCCATGTAGACGGACTACTTGGTGGAAAAACAAATGAGCAACGTGAAGGGCATTTGAAGTTTTTTTACAAGCAATGAAATGTGTAAAAAAACTTATCAGACCTTCTTGCGTCAAAAAGGTCTCGACTCCGTCGAGACGCGTTGTCGGAAGGGAGATAATAATCCTCTTAACGCAAGGGGAGAATGATGCAGAGCATCTTAACTAAATGGTTCCTTAAACTTTGTGTTTGCCTTCTTTCCTGAATTGGGATCGAAATCCTTTTTGCAGGTCAATTCTTCCGACGATCCACTACATCAAAACTCCTTCCATCCGAGCCAAAGATCTAGTTTCAATTTTAACTCTTAGCGCTATCGAGTATCGACAAATGCTGAGGCAAGCGAGTATCGACAAATGCTGAGGCACTCTTTGTTTTTTTTCTTTCAGCTTACGGCAGCCTTTATATGAATTACAGCTTAGGCCCTTCTGCCTCGCACAAATCTTACGATTGGATGCCAGTGACGTGCGTAGGTATATTATTAATATAATCTTTTTAAAATTCAGCCGAACAAGTTGAATGAGCCATTTCAGTTAGATTTTGGACGGTTTTTTATTTGATATATACTAACTCTTAAAATATGAGATATAAAATATAAACTTTTTAGTGATTTTAATTAAATTAAGCTTTTTAATTGATATAATTTTATCTAATATATGACATTTTTAGCCTTTTATAAAATTTATCTTTCATTAATAAAATATTTGACTCGAACACAAATTTTTTTAAAAATGGGAAGTTCTTTAATTGAAGACATTTTTAGTAAAATTACATATAAATTTTGCATTGCCCTTTCCAAAAAAATAAGTGCAATTTAAATATATAAAAATACAAAATGACCCACAAACGGTTGTTAACTTTCATTGGTTTTTTTAAAAAGATAACTAAGACATTTCAGCTCTAATCCAAGCTTAAAATATTTGAATGTCGAATAGGCAGCTTAGCTCGAAAATCCGATGTACTAGTCAATTGATCGTCATGCTTGTTCCCTTCATAAATATTTTAACCATCCATGATTAACGGATTTTTGCAAGTGCTTCTATGATGCCCCCATAAATTACAATGACTATATTTATGGCCTAGTTTTGTCATCTTTGCAACTTCTAAGAAAATTTTCAATCAACTTTTTTTGGGTCTTCCACGTGGCCGAAGTGTGGTGCACCTACTAGCTCACCACCACTAACCATAGTCCACAGTTCCTTCCCAGGTAGTGACGAAATTGCTCCATCATAAGCCATTTTGTTTCTATCCATAAAACAAAATATTTAAGCCAAACAAAATAAGTATAACTTTTAACTAATAGAAACATAACACGAACCTATACGAGTAGTAGTGTTCGCCGATGTTGGTGTGCCATGAGTTGTATTGTTTTGTTCCAATTAAAGCAATGTTATGCCTGCAGGGGAGTCCAATTAATTGCCAGAATCCAAAGATGTGTCGACTTCGTGACGTTCATGACAACCTTAACTTAAGCTTTCATAAATGTGGATTGTCTAAAAATAAAATGTTCTTTCCTTGTGATAAATCTCTGATGTATTCCTCTACATGAGGAACAAGTGCTCCTTTCGAGGAACTAGAATTTATCTTCCTCTTGGTACTCAGCTCCTTACTCATCCCTCTAATCATGTAGACTAAATCAACCTCCGGCTTACTTCCAACTTATTCTACCCATGCATTAAAGACTTTGACATGTTGTTCGTGTTATAGTGATTCTTGATATAATTTAAGAAAGTCGTCTTGGACCACTTGCATGTCAACAAATTTAAATATGAATAAACGTCTGGACTAGTATTGAATTTATCTTGCATTTTAACATTAAATTCATGCCGACTATAAAAATTTGCAGCTTTCTACACCAAATTATACAGCTTGTGGCTATCATCACAGCGGAAATACTTCTTTATATTCTACAAAAGGTGTCTCATGCAAATTCTATGTTCGGCGTCGAGAAATACAACCTTTATTGCCTCACCTAATCCCTTCTCCATATCCGATATGAGGCCAGATGTTTGATATCATAATTAAAAACTTTCGCCAAATTCTTCTTGAACCACTCCCATGTTTTTTTGGATTCACTTTCAGCCACTGCATATGCTATTGTAAATAGACCATTATTGTCATCCAAATAATTTACAGAAAGCAGTACACTTGAATACTTAGAATTTAGGTGACATGGATCAACACCAACTAGATATGTACACATCAATACAAACCTTGAAACTATAACAAAGAATCATTTGAATTAATTGTTATGAATGTCACACATATATGTTATGTGTGAGCCTGGATTTCTATTTATTAATTCCAACCTCAAGGCAGACACCCACATACAATTATCATCTACTGAGCCGAGCATAAGGTCTCTTGCAAATTCTCTAGACCTCCATATTTTCATGTACGACAATGATATTCAAAAAGTTGTCTCCAAGTTATTGCTGATGTCATTTAGCGTAATATCAGGATTCTTCTTCACAATGTCCTTAATTTCATGCGCTACCCAACTTGTAGTAGCTTGCTTGTTTCAAGCAAGATTGACTCCTAGACACAAATGTGTGGAGAGAAACTTTCTAACTTCGAAGGAATGACCATCTAAACATAAGGAAGCCACTATTCTCCATGGAGAACCACGCTATGTGCAAGAGCAATTACTCTGAATTTGTCACTAGCTTTTATTTTGATAGCAAAGTTATGTAAAATTGCATTAGATTGAATTGCTTGTTTGAAACTTATTGCATCTTCGTAACACAATCCTACACATAGAGTGTCGCATCTTCAATATGAGCCAGAGAGAAACCATCACACAAACCATCTAGCATTATGTCATTGTCCTCACTACTCTTTGAAATTTAATGATGCATTTCCACTAACAGGTTATCATTTTTAGTTTTTGATTGAGTCATATATTATTCTTGAACTACAACCACCACCTCAATTCAACTTCTTTCATAAGAATTATTAAGAATGTCAAGTACATCAATATCACTTATAATTGGCATGTAAATTTCAGGAGGTGTTCCATTGATATGATATTGTAACTCAAAGGCATGACCCCTAAACTATGGACAAACTAATTGAGTTTGTTCTTTCAACAACAATAAAATAATTTAATTTATCTCAAGCTTTATAATTGTTTGACTACTAGCAACATATTTCATTCTATTTTAGGCCTTCAACACACTTCAATATCCATCAAATTTGAAGACAATGAAGCAAAAGTTATTCAAATTCATATCAACGAATGCAAATAATAACGAGAATGGAAATCATTAGTATCACTTAAATCCAATTGTTTACATTTGAATATTAAACTACAAAACTTATACAATGGATATAAGGGGTATATAATTTCAAACCCTGTAAACTCCAATTCTGTGAAGAACAACAACTTGTCTAAGTTATTTTTCCGATTTTTGTAACAATATCTAGTATCTGAAATCAACTTACTAATGCAACATACAAAAACTTCTAGAATGACGCTGCAAAGACACTACACAACAACAACAGCATCAAGCCTTTATCCCACTACGTGGGGTCGGCTACATGAATCCTTTTTCTCCGTTGTGTCCTATTAAAGGTCAAATTATCGTTTAAATCTAATAAAGAAAGGTCATTCCTAATATTTTCTAACCATGTCTTTTTAGGTCTGCCTCTACCTTTCTTAACATAAGTCAAATATAATACATCTACTCTCCTAACCGGGTCATTGGAAGGCCGCCGTTTTATGCGACCAAACCATCTAAGGCGACTCTCTCTAATCTTATCTTCTACTGGAGCTACTCCAACATTTTCACGTATATGCTCATTTCGTATCCTATCTCTAAGGGTAAAGCCACTCATCCACCTGAGCATCCTCATCTCTGCCACACTTAACTTAATATTATGCTTCTCTTTTAATGGCCAACATTCAACACCATAAAGCATTGCAGGCCTCACTACCATCTTATAGAATTTTCCCTTAAGTTTGAGGGGTACTTTTCTATCACACAACAAGCCTGATGAATTCCTCCACTTCAACCATCCAACTTGAATTCTGCTGATAATATCCCCATCTATTTCACCATCACTCTGAACAATAAATCCAAGATATTAATGACTTGATCGCCCAAAGTCACAATCCCCTCACTAGGTCGATTACTATTAAAATTACACTCAATATATTCCGTTTTAGATCTACTCAAGCGAAAATCTCTAGTCTCTAATGTTGACCTCCATAATTCAAGTTTACTTTCAACTCCCTCTCTAGTCTTATCAACAAGGAAGAAATCATCAGCAAAAAAACATATACAGGTACATCCTATTGGCATGTCTAGTGAGAACATCTATGACTAAAGCAAAAAGATATGGGCTTAAGGCCGATCCTTGATGTAACCCACTGAATAGGGAAATACTTGTCAACCACTTGTGTTTGAACACAAGTAATCGCTCATGCATACATATCTTTAATGATTTGAATATAAGCATTATTAACTCCTTTCTTTTCAAGAACTCTCCATAGCACTTCTCTTGAAACTTTATCATATGCTTTTTCTAAATCAATAATAATATATAATATACCTCCTTATTTTCTCTATATTTCTCCATCAAACCTCTTAATAAATGTATGGCTAACAGTCGACCTAACGCATGAATCCAAATTGATTTTGAGAAAACATTAGTATCATCGCCCGAACCTATGCAAAGCCATTACTCAAAAGAAAAAAAAAAAAAGATAGTTTTTCAGAAGCTACATAAATTGATATTATTTGAGATGGTTTATTATTTTATTATTTAAGTTCCTTCTTTGTCAATTTCATATATGGCCCGTGAAACTCTGCAAGTTCTAAGTAGCAATGCTATCTAAATGAATTAGCTATAATAAGAGTGATTAAATGAAGGTTATCTTTAAACAGTGAGAAAGAAACTTGTATTGTTTCTTCCAGCCCCACATAATAATAAAGCAGAGATAATAGATATATGTTCAAAGTGACAACAACTAAGAAATGGAGAAGAATGAATAAATAGAGCTCAAAGTGAGCATTTGCTTGAGCGAAGAAGAGGTGAAGGGCAAATTATTGGGGTGTAGGTGACCGGAGCCAAAAGATAAGTTCGGACAGCCAATAAAAATTTGCCGCGTCACCTTGCGCTTTAGTTGCGCTTTTTGACTTGCGCTTTAGTTGCGCTTTGGTTGCGCTTTAGTTGCGCTTTGGTTGCGCTTTAGTTGCGCTTTGGTTGCGCTTTAGTTGCGCTTTAGTTGCGCTTTGGTTGCGCTTTGGTTGCGCTTTAGTTGCGCTTTGGTTGCGCTTTAGTTGCGCTTTAGTTGCGCTAATTTTAAAATAATATTTTATTATTATCCGAACCTATCTCTGCGTTCGGTCACCTGACCCAATAATTTGCCGAGGTGAAGGGAGGTCTTCTCGATTTGGTTGATCACATGAGATGTCAGACACATATTCCACTCAGTTAGGTTGTTCGCACGGGATGGATAAGGAGAGCGGCACTCACTCCAAACACGAAAGTCAAATACTCGAGTGAAAAAGAAGATAGGGGTTTCGTGCGCGAAAGGCATGGTCGGGGTAGACATTCCAACGAAGAAGAATATAAGGGATTTTGCGCGGAAAAGATAGGATCGAGGTGGGGATATTCATAGAGTTGACGGAGTGTTATTTTTTATCAAGAGAAAGATATTTGAATTATAGGTATGTTTTGGATGTTATGCATGTAAAAATTCTATTAAAAAAAAAATCTATGACGACCATGCTCGCCTGCGCGGGCTCCCACCCGCCCACTGATCCTTCTCCTCTCTCTAACGAAAAATTATTAGGTGCGACGGGGTAACACTCTCCCAAAATGCCGGACTCTCCGCGACGCTAACCAACTTCACGCCCGCTTCATCACCGCCGGACTCCTCCCGCCGCCGTAGGCCTCATCCTCCGGCTCTGCTCTTTCCCTGACCCTCCTATCCGCCTCCTTGCCCTCCGCATCTTCTTTTCCTCCATCCCCATCCACTCCCGAGACAACCCTTTCCTATGGAACGCTATCATCAAATCATCAACTGATCCTCCCGCCGCCGCACTCTCCTTCGTGCTTATGCTCGCCGCTGGCATCACCGCCGACCGCTTCTCCGTCTCTCTACTCCTCAAGGCCAGCTTCGAGAACCCTTCTTTACCCATTGGCCTCCAGGTGCACGCCGTCGTCCTCAAGTCTAACCTTGCCGCGGAGCTGTATCTTCATAACTGTCTTATCGGGTTCTACTCTCGCTGCGGTCACTGTGAACTTGCCGCAGAGGGACTCCGTGTCCTGGAACTCTATTATTCACGGTCACGCGATGAATGGTAGGAAGGATGCTGCCAACTGGAAGATGCTCTGCTGGTTTTTGAGGCCTCGGGCGATACAGTGGATCACTGGAATGCTATCATAGGCGGGCTTGCTATTCACGGCTACGGGGAGCTAGCTCTTGAGCTCTTCCATGTCATGGATAACCTCTTACTGAAGCCTGATGACATTACATTCATTGGAGTTCTTAATGCTTGCAGCCATGCAGGTTTAGTTGATGAAGGCCTCAAGTGTTTTGAAACTATGAAAAATGTTTGCAAATTGGAGCCTAAGGTGCAACACTATGGGTGCATGGTGGATATTGTAGGCAGGGCTGGTAGGCTAGAAGATGCATGGAAGATGATTGAAGAGATGCCTATGTTGCCAAATGATATTATTTGGAGATCTTTGCTGAGTGCTTGCAGGAACCATGGAGACCTTATAATGGGCCAAAGGGTTGCAGAAGAATCAATACAAGTAGGCTTTTGTGACTCCAGTTTTTATGTTTTGCTTTCGAATATTTATGCTAGTACTTTGTCGTGGGATAATGTTAACCGATTTAGAATGATCATGACGCAAAGAGAGATGAGAAAGATCCCGGGTTGCAGTTGGATTGAGCTGGGTGGTGTTGTTCATGAGTTTGTTGTGGGAGATATTTCTCATCCCATGACTACAGAAATTTATTCTTTGTTGGAGTTTGTGCGTCTTCAACTTGTTTTATATCACAAAATTTAATATGGAAATTGAGCCTTTTGGCTATGCCCTGCAATTCGTTGCTGCAACTCCCCAAAGTGTACATGATCTTAATAAGGAAAATGTATAAGCAGAAGTGAACATGATGACAAAAAATGTGTAATTTTGGGTGAATGCATCTATATATTTTTAGTTATATTATAGAAAAAAAGAGAGATATGGATGGAAGTGATCGTTTGAAGGTTAGTCATTCTCACTTGTAAGGAGATCAATGTTGGGGAGGTTTTGCTCAAAGGCTAATTGACATTATCAGCAAAACTCGTTTTTTATGGGAATAATCATTTAATTTTTTTTTGTAACGGGGGATCCACCAGCTGCCACCCCTGAAAGGGGAAAGGGGGCTTGACGGTGTGACTAATTCTCGACTAACCTAGAAGAGGTACCCACCCCAGAAATGGGGGATCATTTAGTTTTTCACATCATATTTTTCACATAGCATGAGACAAATCAATACTTAAATTTGAGAGAAAAGCTTTATTAGTTGATTTTTTTTGTCTTGACCAGCCAAATACTCCTAATTGGATACTTCACATCTTCATTTGTCAACTTTATTTGCTGAATGCAAGGTTTTAAAACTCAATTGCATCATATCCTTTTTTGTTTCCATTGTTTCATAGGGTGTGATGCAAACATATTGGAAATTTGCGAGAAATTTTGCATAGTGTGTGATTCAAACATATTACAAAATTATGCAAATCTTGAAGCTAAGAGCATACAGGTCTACATTCCTTTCAGTTTTATTAGTAACTGCAGTTATAGAAAATGGTCATCATGATCACAATAATGAAATTGTTACTTGTATAACCAGCTGTATACATATTATGCAATTTTCAATCAAAATAATAAAATACTTGTTCAATATCATTTAAAGCTAACTAGAAAACAAAAAATTCTGGATGTAACAAATGAGAGAGAGGCAACCTCTAGTTCTTGCCAATAACGTTTCCTGACAATTGCTAAAAATTGAAGATACTCGTTCGCATTTGATTAGCACTTCCAGACACATCTTTAGAGCTAAGTAGCTTCATTTTCTGCAAAGCACAAAAAATGAAGGCAGAATGAGGCAGTAAGTATATATTATATGCATGTTCACAATATCTCAAGCTACTTATCTCAAATGGAGTGTTCTTATATTAAAAAAAAAAATGAAGATTCTCATATAAAATTACAAAAAACAGTTCTAGCATGACAAAATCACAGAAAAAGCAGACAGGATAATAACCAAAAAAAAAAGTGATCCATGTTGCCGAATCTTTTGATAGGATCTTATTCTATGTTATGTGGCCTAAACTTTAATTTTGCTTTATATCAATTTAGGCTTCGTTTAAGATGACTTTCTTCTTGCTTTCTAAAACAACTTTTTAGTACAAAATTTTTTTTGAATTTAAAATTTTTGTACATAAAAGTCATTTTAAAAAGCAGTACAAAAGCTGCCCCAAACAATGCCTTAAATAAGAGGAGGCTGATTCGAGTTTAAGGTTAAGTTGCTTCAGGTGACCGAAATAGACCCCACATATAGTCGAAACTTTAAACACCTAATGCATCATTTTTTCCAGTACAACGTTCAATATTATAATGTTAAAGGATAAAAGCATAGGTCCAATTAATATTTTTTTAACAAAAGATTAGATATTTTAGCTCACCGTGATAAACTGTGTAGGATCATCTAAACTAGAAGATCCAAGGATAACTTCTCTCTTAACTTTCCCGGTAAGTTTGTGAGCTGATCTTAACTGTAAGAAAAATGAGTGGAAGGAAATCATTACGATCACTACAAGCAAGATATAATTTTAAGCAAAAACTTGTTTTTACCTCGGATCTAGTAGCACCACCAATAACAAAAACAAAAATCCGTTGCCCCATTCTCTTGAAATCAGAAGACGCATTTCCCAACACAGAATCGCTACAAAAACAAAATTATAAGAAAGTAATAGACAAAAGATTTATTTGGGTCAACAACATCTTGTAAAGACAGTTGTAAAACTGTTGTGAAAAACCAACTTGCTTGAAAATTGATGCGAGTATTATAAATTTTTATTTTGAAAAAATATAGTAGTTTCCTCACAACTACTACACTATAAAAATCAACTTTCCATTAAATAAATTTTTGCAAAGCAATAAGAAAATAATAGCCCAATACAAGTATCACAGTATTTTCAAAGACAATATAATGAAGTAATCGGGAACTGAAATTGCATTTTCTTACTACTGGAGTTGAATTTGCTTTGAGAGAGTACCTTGAATTGCCATCATCAGAAACACGTTGTTTAGCCCATGTTGGGGTTCGCCTAGATTTGGAGTGACGAGCCTGGTTTGAACCCGTTTGTGCAGGTTCACTTGTATTCGGGCCCTCTTGCTTAATAGGAGTGGGTTCATTGATGTATGGAAACTCATTCTTTTGAAGCTCTCCCTTGCTAAGCTTCTCAACCAGCTCCTGAGAAACAGCATTAATTGTACACTCTACCACAGGAGAACTAACAAACCCCAAAATAGAACACAAGGAAACTCAACAGTTAGTTTAATAAAAATATGCACATAACAACCTAACAAATGAAATTTTCTTACAGAAAAATTTCTACACAAATTTTCTCATAGAAAAATTTCCCATTACATAATAGCCAATAGAAACTGTTGCATTTGCACAATAAATAATTTAATTGGAAAATACGTATGAAAAAGTGGTGTTTGCATGATATAAATTAAGCAATCGTGCTTAAGCTTTATGGAAATTTCACTTAAAAGGAAATAGTCATTATAAAATAACCTTGGTATAGTTCAAGCAACTAATACTTAGTAAGTTCTACTTGTACTGAGGATTGAAGAAATGACAGTTTGACACAACATTAAGGATAATATGTTTAGGATTATATCACTGACTTCAAGAGACAAGTAGTGAATTTGGGAGTTATGTAGGGGACGTACAAATGCTTAAGAAATACACCTTCAGCTTTTCTCTCAAATGACTAATGAACTCCACCTCTTTCCTATCATGAAGCTCAACCAAAGTAAAAGCAAGATGGCCCAAGAACCATCCAAAGAAGGGACTTTCCTCTTGCAGAACTAATGTTTTGGGAAGTTTTGCAACGATTCTCGGATGCTTAATCTCACCATAGAAAAATGCTAGAAAGTGTACTTTGAACTCTTCCACAAAAAGTAGAATAAGGGTGGGAAAAAACAAAATTATTGCTAGTGGGCAACATTATGCTAAGTTCAAAGGACAAGGCGAACCCATCTCTATCTTTGATGAAGACCCAAGGATATAGTAGGGAGGTCATTCTAAAGTACGGAAACATGAGAGGAGATTTTGATCTAAGGATGCAAGTCACGCAAGAGATGATCAATGCTATTATCAATACCAACACTTAAAAGAACTTTAATTTATCAATCTAAATTTAAAAAGTTAGACAACTTAACCCATACAAATCATTAACCTTTGAGTTGTATTCATAAAGGATTAGAGATGAAGATTGGTCGACAAGGCTGCTTAAGATTTTCAATTACTAAGGATTATATCAATGAGATAATATGCAAGATTATTTCATTTGACAAATGTATAGTCATCTTCAACAACTTAGACCTTCATTATAAGTATGGGATGCTACATTAACAACCTTATTAGTATCATCTCATAAAGGAAGGAAAGGTATTTCTAATAAAAAAGGCTACAATATACTAAAGACAAACATATTAATAATAGAGCAAGTAGATAGACTTATGAATATTATATGCCAAAAATCTTGTTGATGTTTGTCCGGTTTGTTAAGAAGAAAGGAGAAGCCATATTCTTGTTGCCTTAGGTAAAGAAGGTGAATTACAGATGTAGAAGCTAACTGAGGAGCATGCATCACTCTTCAATGAGTCACAATGATTTCCAATAAAGAGGACCACCAAGCAAGAAATACAACCCAAGTCTGACACACCAGCGCCAAATATGTTGATGTACCAAAATTTAATCATCAGGATTGACTCTACCAAAGTAAAAGCGATCACAGAATGGTCAAGATCGTGCATAGTTACATAATTGTGTACCATGGGCTGGCCAAAGACATCCAAAAGAGCAATGAGTCAAGAGTAACAAGAACTGGAAAAGCCTAAATAGCTAAAAGAAGAGCTTAAAGAGCCACCCTATTGCCAATTCAAGAAAAACAAGGATGAAAAAATTAGTGCTCCATCAATGTAGACAAATTTAAAAGAGGAGACATTACTACAACAACAACAACAACATCAAGCCTTTATCCCACTACGTGGGGTCGGCTACATGAATCCTTTTTCTCCATTGTGTCCTATTAAAAGTCAAATTCTCGTTTAACTAATCAAGTTGTGCGCCTAAGGTATGACTTTGGACTTTTAGTATATCTAAGGCACTTAAAAGATAAAATGCTGCCCAAGTGGAGGGATACTTTGCGGTGAATGAGCTAATAGAAGGTAAGAGACTTATGACAACAATTCTATGTCTTGAGGGGAAGACACTGACATGGTACAAATGGAGAGAGACAAGATACCTGATCCATTCGTGGGAGGAGTTTAAGGACTGCTTGTTGGAGTGTTTCCAAGCAAAGCAGGATGGGCAATACTATGAGCAATTCTTTGCATTGACACAGGTAGACACTGTGATATAATATTGGGAAAGATTTGAGCTTTTGTTAGAAAGGGTAGGAAGGTTACCGGAGACAGTGTTGGCGAGCAATTTCATGAAAGGCCTCAAACCAGAGTTAAGAGCAGCGGTGCGGGTGGCAAGGTTCCGTGACTTGGGAAAGACAATGGAGTTAACTCAACTGATTGAGGACAAGAATTTAGTATAGAGGTGTGGTAAATGAATCAATTTGGGAGGTTCTTACTACATGACAACGACTTTCCTGGCACCTAGGGTGTAAACTATACCAGTTCAAATGGAGGATCCAAAAGAGGGCGATTTGGGAGTCCGACAGGGAGGGAACTTCAAGTGACTGATTGATACTGAGCTGCAAGACAAGAGGGCTAAGGGGTTATGTTTGAGATATGATGATAAATTTACACCGGGACATGGTCCTACCTTGCAGGTTCTCTTTGTGTGTGATGAGGAGGTAGATGAGGCAGATGCATCAAGGGAAGAGGAGCCCTTACACATGGAGGTGGCTAAAGTTTCAATAAACTTTGTGGTGGGATTCACCCTGAGAGGCAGTTGCGATGCTGGTGGATAGTGGGGCTACACACAATTTCATATCGAACCATATGGTAGACAAACTGGGGTTGAAATTGGTGGACACGAGATGTTTTAGAGTGATGATAGACACATGAAAGGTGGAGAAGAGTAGAGGGCCTTTTCAGGGTTTGGTGGTAGAGTTGCAGGGGATTCACATCAAGGATGATTTTCTTTCATTGGAGTTTTGAAGTACTGATTTGATTTTTGGAATGAAATGACTACAAATCTTGGGGGACCCCAAGGTAAGCTGGAAGACATTAGCAGGAGGAGGGGAGAAAGGTGGTAATTAAGGGAGACCTCAGCTTATCCAAAGCAATGATTTCTTTAAAAACCATGGTTCATGCCATATAAGGGAAAGGAGGGGGATTCTTGGTGGAGCTCCAGAGTTTGGTGGGAAGAGAGGCAGAGGAGATAGAGGACATTCCAGACATTATCCCACCACTTCTTCAACAGTTCCAAGAGGTGTTTCCAGCTTCCCTAGGGATTGCCATGCCACCCCCACGGGAGAACACTCTATTATTCTAAAGGAAGGAGTCTCCCCCATTAGTGTTCGGCCATACTGCTACTCTCGTATCCAGAAGGATGAGATTAAGAGACTGATTCGGGAGATGCTTGAAGTTGAAATAATCTAAAGGAAGGAGTCTCCCCCATTAGAAAGCCCTTTCTCTAGTCTTGTATTGTTGGTGAAGAAGGATGAAAGTTGGAGGTTTTATGTAGACTACTATGCCCTGAACAAGGAAACTATTCCAGACAAGTTTCCCATACAAGTCATTGATGAGCAGTTAGATGAGTTGTATGGATTTATGATATTCTCCAAGATCAACTTGAAATTCAGGTACCACCAGATCATAATGCGACCAAGAGACACCCATAAGACAACTTTCAAGACACACAAGGGATATTATGAGTTCTTGGTGATGCCTTTTGGCCTCACTAACACACCAGCCACTTTTCAGTCTCTGATTAATAGGGTATTCCGCGAAGGTTTGTGGTTGTATTTTTCAACGACATAATGGTATATAGTAGGTTTGACGGGTAGAATATGGGGCATTTGGGAGTTGCGTTACCTACCTTAACAACAAACAACATCAAGCCTTTATCCCACTATGCGGGGTTAGCTGTATGAATCCTTTTTCTGCATTGTGGCCAGTTAAAAGTTAAATTCTCATTTAAATCTAATAAATAAAGGTTATTTCTAATATTTTCTAACCAAGTCTTTTTAGGTCTATCACTACCTTTCTTAACATAAGTCAAATCTAATACATCTACTTTCCTAACCGGGTCAAATCCAAAGGTAACAAAAATGCAGCTAAAGCGTAGAAAATATCTTACTAATTGAATATTTACTACACTTTTGCTGACCTTTTGTAAAAGCGCAGCAAATACTCAGCAAAAGTGCATTCATAATTGTATATTTGATTCCCTTTAACTGAATATTTGCAAAAGCGCAGCAAAAGGGTAATAAAATGTTAGACCAGTCCATTGGACCGGTCCACGCGAGACCGGCCTAACCGCGAATGGGGCGGGCGCTCTCCGCCTCCTACTATAGCCGTACGAGCCGCATGCTTTCGGGAGCCAAATAGGAAAGAATTTTGGGGGAATTAAGAGGGAAATTTGAATATGGGGAATGTTTAGGGATTTCCTTTTGATTTGTATGCATTAAACACTTTGTTTTCCTAGGGTTAGAGCATCTTGAATTTGGTTGAAATTGGAGATCTCCGAGATTTAGGTTTTTCTTTGGGCTCTAGCGGCGTCTAGAGATTTGGGATCCTCCTCTTGAATAGAGGATCAATTGTATCTAGCTATTTTTCATTTTCCTTTCATTAAATAATACAAATTATCTACTGCTTTTGTGGTTTTGGCGGACTGTTTGTGAAGAATTCTCGCTGTTTTCCGAAGATTGATAGGAAATACTTAAAATCTAAGAGTGTTTCCTATCAAATTGGTATCAAATCAAGTCTTGGGACCATTCGTGGGCTGATTTTGGTGAATTTCAATGGATGATTTTTGGTCGGGAACGAACGAAGTTACTGTTTTTGTAATCCAAATCCGGAATTTTTAGATTTACAAAAGTTCGAATCGAGATAGCGGCCAAGAAAGTTGATGCCCTAGAAGAAAGGCTTGAAGGAGAGATGAACCAAATCAAGACAATGGTGGAGGAAAGGATTTCCTCCATGGAAGGACAAGTAGTCGATCTCCGGGACATGATGAAGAAAATTTGGAAATCCACAACCAAACAGTAGCTTCCGTGGAAAAAGAGGAGGAAAGAAAAAATATGAATTCTGAAATTCGTAGGGAGGAAGATGAGGTGAAAATCGTGAAGGGAGAAAGAAGGAAACCCTATCTGGAGCCTTTCCACAGGGAGGATAGAGGAGGTAGGTATGTGGAAAGGCATGGGTATGGAGGGACGAAGCAAAGGGGTGCTGATTGGGAACGCCGGGAGGGGCATTATGGTCGTTGAGGTGCTAATTTTGAAGGAAGAAGAGGGGAATTCGAAGGGGGTTTGGGCTATGGCAGGGCAAGGGAAAACTGGGAGACGTGGGGTGGGTCGAGCACTTGGGACTTGGGAGAGGGGAAGCTATGGATGAATAAGGAGGAATGGTGGAGATCAGAAGGTGAGGAAGTTGAAGATGTTTATCTTCGAGGGGGAGGATGCGTATGGGTGGATCTATAAGGTGGAGAGCTACTTTGTCGTTAATGGGCTAACTGAGGAGGAGAAGCTGATAGTAGCAGGCCTATGTTTGAAGGGAAAGGCACTGTCATGGTACTAGTGAAGAGATAAGAGGAGACCTATCAGGGACTAGATGGAATTCAAGGACTGCATAATAAAACGTTTCCAAACCGATTGAGGAGGAGATTTCTATGAACAGTTCTTTGCTCTGGCACAGGAGGGATCAATAGCAGACTACCGAGAGCAGTTTGAGCACCTAGCCAGTAGGGTGGAGCGATTATCAAATATAGTATTAGAGGAAAACTTCATGAAGGGGTTGAAGGCAGAGATCCGAGCAGCATGTTGACTCTCAACGCCTCGTGATTTGGGGGAGGCCATGAAGTTGGCCCAACTAGTGGAAAATCAGAAGAATCTAGAGAAGGGAGCTAGGAGACAGTTCTTTGCTCTGGCACAGGAGGGATCAATAGCAGACTACCGAGAGCAGTTTGAGCACCTAGCCAGTAGGGTGGAGCGATTATCAAATATAGTATTAGAGGGAAACTTCATGAAGGGGTTGAAGGCAGAGATCCGAGCAGCAGTGAATGTTTTGACGCCTCGTGATTTGGGGGAGGCATGAAGTTGGCCCAACTAGTGGAAAATCAGAAGAATCTAGAGAAGGGAGCTAGGAGAAACAACTCAAGAGGCTCTTATAGGACGACGACCACTCTTCTAGCTTCCAAGGGGCCTGCATCAGGCAATATTAATAAGACCACCAAGAAGAAGCTAGCAGGAGGGAGTGGGAAAATTTTCAAGAGGCTGACAGAGAAGGAGAGGAGGGCAAAGGGATTGTGTTTCAGGTGCGAGGAGAAATATACACCAGGACATTGGTGCAAGTACCGAACTCTTCAAGTTCTCATCATCTGTGATAACGAAGAAATTGAGGAGGGAGGTGAGGGGGAGTTAGAGGAAGAGATGGAGGAGAAGTTGCATTTGGATTTGGCCGAGGTTTTCCTGAATTCAGTAGTATGATTCACTTCGAATCATACGATGGAGGTGAAGGGGGAAATAGCAGACATGGAGGTGGTTGTTTTGATTGACAGTGGGGCTACCCATAATTTCATTTCCACTCATGTCGTCAACCAACTAGGAGTGAAATTGGTGGACACTAGTTGTTATGGGGTGATGATTGGTACAAGGAAGGTGGAGAAAGGCGGAGTCGTGTTGACCATCCAAGGGATTTATGTAAGGGAGGACTTTCTCCCACTAGAGTTAGGAAGTACTGATGTCATCCTAAGGATGAAATGGTTGCAAACCTTAGGGGAAACCAAGGACAATTGGGGAGCACTCACGATGGAATTAATGGTAGATGGGAGAAAGATGGTTATAAGGGGAGATGCAAGGTTATCCAAAGCCATGACATTACTTAAGACCATGGTTGGGGACATACAGGAGGTGGGGGAAGATTATATGGTGGGACTACACAAGTTGGATGTGATCAGATTGAAGGAGGGAGGGGATGTTTCTCTTTCAGTACAGCCCTTTCAGCAATTCGGTAAGGTTTTTCAGCCACCTCAAGGATGACCACCTCCACGGGAACACGAGCATATTTTCAACTTGAGGACAAGGTGGATCTTTGGGAGGGGAGTATTGTTAGACTGGTCCATTGGACCAGTCCACGCGGGACCGACCCAGCCGCGAACGGGGCGGGTGCTCTCCGCCTCCTGCTACAGCAGCACGAGCCGCGTGCTTTTGGGAGCCAAATAGGAAATAATTTTGGGGGAATTAAGAGGGAAATTTGAATGTAGGGACTATTTAGGGATTTTCTTTTGATTTATATACATTAAACACTTTGTTTTTCTAGGTTAGGGTATCTTGAATTTGGCTGAAATTGGAGATCTTCAAGATTTAGGTTTTTCTTTGGGCTTTAGCGGCACTAGAGATTTGGGAGAGATCGATCATCCTCTCGAATAGAGGATCAATTATATCTTGCTATTTTCCATTTTCATTTCATCAAATAATACAAATTATCTACTGCTTTCGTGATTTTGGCGAACTGTTTGTGAAGAATTCTAGCTGTTTTCCAAAGATTGATAGGAAATACTTGAGATCTACAAGTGTTTCCTATCATAAAAGCGCAACAAATTCGGACGGTTCTCGCCGTCTGGTCTCTGTACAGAATAATCTCTCCATCGGAATTATTAATTAAACTTTTAACTTTTAATTAGCGATTCTAATTTGCACTACGGGGTCTGAATCTGTCTAAATAAATGGTAATGGATAGCCATATAAAAGAACTAGACTACATATGAGAAACATATTATGCATACCATTTAAAAATCACTCATGAAAGGGATCCTTACAAATCATATGTTGATCGCATCATTTTAAAACTCACCTTAACTTCGTGAATCCAATTTCTTTCAAGAAATTAAATAACAACTCAGCTTAGATAATCTTCTATTTACCTCTATCATGGGGTAGAATCGTGACAATTGCCATGTTTCATCCTCATCCTCCCGCTCTTTCCTAGCTGCATGCTTCTTCTGAAGATAAATGTGAAACGAAAATCATAAGTTGGGTAAAAGTGAAAGACATGAAAATTAAAATAAAATTTACCTTCTGAGCATCAAATTTGAGAGAAAAACTCCCCCTTGAAGCCTTTTTGGTGTCTAGGCCGCCCAAATACTTCATATTGGACACAACTTTCATATCTTCAGTTGTAAGCTTTGCTAGCTGAAATGAATTTTAGATTCAGACGTTTCCATAGAATGAATGTATACTGGAAATCAAGCAGAAATATTTTGACAACAACGCCGATAATGACAATAACAACAACAATAATAATAATAGAAAATATTATCAGTCAAAATACTGGGTTGATCCCAACTATCGAACATAAAAAGGGAAATGCGAATTTATCACGAATAACTCTGAAATTTTTACCTGCATCAGCTTAACACCTTTTTCATCTTCAAATTTTTCTGGATAAACGCAGGCATATATCATCAATAGACGCAGCTTAATTTCTGCAGAGACATCCTGAAAGTAAGTGGCCCCAACATCAAATTAGCGTTCAATAAAAGTATTTAGCAACAACTTTTTTCAATAGGAATACTTTCTAAAACCTGATTTGCCCTCAGAAAATTAATCACTTCTTTTGCTCCTGCATCACCAAAAACAAGATCTTGCTCTAACTGGCCAATATCTCTAAGTTTCAAATCTCTAATCAACGCACTTATTTTTCCTGCAATCTGTTAAAATAGAAAAACAATGATGTCGAACACCACATGCATGCTTATCGTACATAAAACCATAAAAGGGAATTTAGAAACCAGGCTTTTATTAAATATACTAGCAAAAATAACGAATAAAAACCGACACAATATTTAACTTTTAAAATGACAAATTACATTATATAATGTCGTCAAGTCTCAACTTACCACATCACTAAACTCGATATCCCATATAGGTCTGAACTTTACATAACAGAACGCAAACGATCAAGATAAAAGATCTGGACTAACATGCCTATGAAAGATCGGTGCTTAAAATATGAATGATAGAAGGAACCAATGAACCAAGGCTTTATAGAATAGAATCAAAATACACAACATAAATGAAGACGTGTCATCAAGGTACGAGTGACATGTATGATGTAAAAAAAATGCGACTCAAACAACATCCTTATAAGCTGTATATATGGTACAAGTGCAAATAAATGGAGATGTGCCAGTAAGATATGGGAGACGAGCTACCTTGCCGTAAAAAAAGTGGGACTGAATAACATGCTTGGATGTTCTCACTACTATATTAGTACATAGAATCTCAGAATGCATGGAAAATGTGAGGGGCAACAAGAAAATGTGGAAAAGATTTCAGGAGTTCTAATTATTTTTAAAGAGTGGTGTAGTATGACATTTTCACTGGCATTGTAGTAGGTTATATTGGTCAAGGGTGTTGCAACATGGCAAGATAGCTAAAATATTATAGCAACTAGCTCAAGTAGCAATTTTATAATTCTTTGATTTAGATGAAGTAGGATTTTATTAGTTTATTTATTTTGTATGGCCATCATGATTATTTGTTATCAACAACAACAAAATCAAGCCTTTATCCCACTATGTGGGGTCGGCTACATGAATCCTTTTTCAGAGTTTGTATATTCTATAGCGAAGAGAGATTTTGTATATTCTACAGTTCTTTACACATTATTATCACCTCTATTAGCAGAAGAAGAGGAGTCATGACCATAGGGTGAGTGCTTACCTAGACACTTAGACTGAGAATTTATTATGTCCGGCAACACATGTTGCTCAATTTGCTCATATTCATGACTCTCTTCATAGGGGGTTTTCATTATACTGAGCAACATTCAGAGGAGATGTTTGAGTCTGGATTGGCAGAGGGGGTAGAGTTTGTTTCTGCTAGAGGAGTCACAAAAGAGATGCTTTTGATGTCCTTTATAACCACATGGTTGTGTTATTTCATTTTTAAATGAGATTATGGGTTCGATCCCTAACAAAGTTGTTAGAAATCTATTTGCTTAAGAAAAATGACACATCAATGTGAATCCCTCTTTTCAGACTTAGGTTCCATTCTCCTTAAGGCAAATTGAGTTTTAATTAACTAGATTTTTCCCGAGGATTGTATCGGGGTTTATTAAGATCTGGATTTTTACTTCCTATGAGCGTAAACCCTCATAGTTAATTATCCCTCCTAGTTCATAGGAGAAAACTCTTGATTAAGGATGAATTATTTAGCACAACTTTAAAAATTTTAAGTTTTCGTCTCGTTTGTGGGGAATGGAAAGTAGACCTGGTTAAGATCCTATGATTCCGTCGCTCTGGGAATACTATAAATTTTAGTCTACCAATGCTAACAAATTATTGATTGTAGCATCCATAGAATCTGATTAGAAGCCATGAGAGACTCCTCTTAGGGATCTCAAGTAGACTGAAGTGGTTAGATGTAGGTTTTAGTTTTATTGTGATTTGGGGTTTATATCTGTTAGAATGCCCATTGATATATTTAGTTTAGGGCTTATGGCTCCCTTTAGGAGTTGCTCAATAATTTCATTTAGGTTGGGGTTTACCGCTCCATTTAAGAGTTGCCCATTAGTTTGGTTTAATTTGGGACTTACGGCTCTATTTAAGAGTTGCTCGTATATTCGATTTTAGGATGGGGCATACGACCCCGTTTAGCAATTACCTATATATTTGATTTAAGATGACTTTTATGGCTTCCATTGGAAGTTGTGCATTATTTAGAGAAAGATTTACTGTTTCCCTTGGAAGTAGCATGTTAATTTATAAAAGATAAGACTTATTGCCTCTCTTGGAAATAGCCTATTAATTTGTAAAAGATAGGACTTACTGCTTCCCTTAAAAATAGCATGTAAATTTTCAATTTGAGGATCTAACATTTCTCTTGGAAGTTTCCCAAAGAGTAGGTCTTCCAGCTTCCATTAGAAGTTGCCTACAAATTTAAATTAGAGACAGGTCTTACTGCTTTAGTTAGAAGTAGCCTAAAGTTTTGGTTTAGATATAGGTCTTACTGCTTCTCTTGGAAGTGGCCTGCAATTAAAGTTTCGGGGCTCTAATACTTCTTTTAGAAATTTATCAAATAACAGGTCTTACGGCTTCCATTGAAAGTAGCTTGTAATTTTAAATTTTGTTTGGATTTAATTTAGGATGAGTTACTTCTCTTAGAAGTTCCTTGAACAGCTTGTTGAAGTAGGTCTTATGACTTCCATTGGAAGTTGTCTAATTGTCTTGGATTTTTGTTTGAGGATCTAATACTTCTCTTGGAAGTTCCCCAAAGAGCATGTCTTACGGCTTCATTGGAAGTTACCTATAGTTTTAGTTTCAGATAGATCTTACGACTTTCATTGAAAGTTGTCTATAATTTCAATTTATGGTGGATCAGACAGCAGTTACTTAGTTTGCACTTTTTAACTGCCTCGACACTAGTGTTTTTCCTTCAATACTTCACTTTTTCTTGTTTCAACAGTTTTCTTTTCTCTTCAGCACTCCTGGTTTAGTTTCAGTACTGTGGTTTTAGCACTAGAATTTTGTTATAGCATTTCTTTTCTTTCTTGCACAATGGTTTTATTTACAATACTAAATTGCCCTTTGTTTATTTATTTGTAGATAGCTGAAGCCTGCACTACTAGGAGCTTGCTTGGAGTTGGAGTTTTGCCCCAAGCTTGTAGTTTAGTTGAGTTTTGTTTATAGAGCCTGAGTATGTGTTTTTTTTTTTATTAGAGTTTCGAGTTTGAGTTTAAGTATGAGTCAGTTGGACTATTGTACAGGAGCTAATT
Organism: Dendrobium catenatum; assembly: GCF_001605985.2. NCBI lineage: Eukaryota > Viridiplantae > Streptophyta > Magnoliopsida > Asparagales > Orchidaceae > Dendrobium > Dendrobium catenatum. The sequence continues at coordinate 496,178 of NW_021319255.1, read as the reverse complement.
TTTAATGCAAACATTCAACCTTTATCTGCATTTTTTTAATTAACTGTGTTCAATTAATTGAAATCTTAATTTGTGGCATTTTTAAATTATTTAATTAATTAACTAATTGATCAATTAAAAGAAATTTTGATTTATTTTATTTTAAATTTCTCAATTAATTAGTTAATTAACTAGGTGAAGTTTTAATCTTACTACATTTTAACTTAATTAATTAGTCAATTAATCAAATGAAGTTTTAATTTTATTATGTTTTAATGTAATTAATTAATTTTAAAAAAATGCTCAAATTGATCTCCAATTCTTTCAAAAAAGGTCATTTTTATTTTTTATTTTTTAGAAAATTCAATAATCTCCCGGCTTCCGTGTGGGCTCCAAAAATTTCGCTCCCCGACCTCTCCGCACCGTCTATTTCTTTTTTATGTTTATGTGATGCAAGGAGAATTTTAATGAGTTTAGATTTCAAGGTAAATTTTTAGAATGCAGATTGGGTTCTAGGTAAGACACTACCTAGATATTCCAGCATCATTTTGTAAGGACTTTATGGTCTGATTGTTGGTTTCCTATAGGCGCAAGCCCCTATAGTTAATCGCCCCTCCAGATAACAAGAGAGAAGTTTCAATTAAGGCTAGTCATAAGATAGGTCGCATACGTTACAAACCAAGTGTATAATAACAACAATTTTAGGGTTTTAATTTGGTCTGATGATTTGAAACTTATAAATATAAACTAAAAATAGATTATGGTGGTATGTAGACGAGCCCGATCAAAATCTCATGGTTCCATCGTCCCAAGCTGTTGTTATCCCTACTTACTTAGTCAGAGGAGATAATCAACCGAACCTGATAAAATGCACCTTATTAGTAGCCATGAGTTATTTAGTCCAAGAAACCCTATAGACCTGGGGTGATGTTTATCTAAGGAGATAGATCTGAATCACCTTAGCTGACAGAGAGCTTTATGCCTATCGAATATACCTTATGATTCATTACCCAAGAGTTTGACGCCGTTATGAAACATACGGGCTTTGGCTGTGATAGTAATATAATGTGAAGAACATGCAAACATGCTCACATAAAGCGAGGTATGGTTAGGCATGAAGAAGAACTTGATCGCGATCTACAATTCCTAAAGGCACTTTTTAATGTTCATCATCTATACAAACATCAACTCAACAAGCTACTAATGTTGGTAGATACAAATTTGTTCAAATACCCAAGTCGAGGAGTAGATTTTTGTTATAGGTATCACTTTATGGATGATATGCCTAAGCACTTCCATGAAAATGGCATATACTATTAAAAATATTGAGTTGATTGGGATTACAACCAGAGTTTGACTGTCCAAACCTGATCAAGGGCCGTAAGGGTTATATTATTTAGGTTTAGGGTTTAGGGTTTAGAGGTTTAGGATAGGATTTAGGGTTTTAGGGTTTAAGATTTAGGGCTCCTAAATGGAGACATTATTGCATCCAATCTTATCTCGACTTTACTTTAGAGGTTATGATTTGTTGTTGGTGGGTGGATGACTCTGGTTAAGTGAATGAGTTTTAATTATAGGAGTATAAAATAATTAGCACAATGAGTCGAGCGGACATAAGTATGGGAGGAAAGTTCACTAGTTTTTGTGAAATAATGTTTTTTCAACCACCCAAGCTCCAAAATCTATGGGTACATGTTTTTCCATTTCATCCAATACAAAAATCTTATCCAATGAGCACATATCATTAATTTCGGTGCTTATTGACATATTTGCTCAAACACAAATATGTTGCATTATACAAGACATAACTAATTCCAAATCCCTACATTCTCTCATTGCTTTTAGCTCGTCCTAGCTTTTACGAAGTCCTTGCACTCCCCAATTCTTGTGAATTTTGGAGTAGCAACAGCTGTGAACACCCTCGACTCTCTTAGTCTTTTCCTTACGTTTTCTTAGAAATTGATTTAAAAAATTGCTACCAAAAAACATAATAGACATTGTGACTTATAAAAGGATACGTTGTGTTGATTGAGACTTGAAAGTAACAGGTTGATAAGAACCCCTTCGCAATATGGAAGTAAGATAGTACAACAAGCTGTCCCAAAAGCCCTCATTGGGGTAAGCCTCATGCAAAAGTGAACGCCTTATTTCAGTGAGCTTCATATGCAAGGCTGGCTAAAATATTTGCAGCCTTTGCTAGATCCAACAAATTGGGACTATTTGCAGTTCCATATGGACAGAAATTAAATTAAAGCCCACGTTATTATATTTTTGATGTATTTGAATAAATTAGACATCCAATAGTGACCAATTGAAGACGACAAAACTAATTTGAGGGCCTTACTGAAATTTCAAGAAGTGCTATGAACCAAAATGTAATGTTTTTAAGAATGAGAATCAATATGAAGTGAGGTACATCCATTAGGGATCTGCATGTAATTTATCCATTTTATTAAGGAGGAAAGATTTGGATTTTATTTTCAAATGTAGAGAACCTCATGCATTGACTTGTCCATTTTCCTAGTAGGCATCATTTTTGTTTGCCTTTATTCTTGTAGATCAATCTCAAGGTCCATTTAGCACATTTGCCTACTAATATTGTGTGATGTATAATCTTATGTTGTGTTGTCGAATAAATTGTATTATTGTCTAGGAAATAATATTAAGATTGCTATCTAAAGTGTTGTAAGAATTTTTTCGGATGTTGATAAATAAACTATTATGGCACTAATATGTGTTGATTAAATGACAAAAAAATTTATATTTTCATAAAATTGGACAAAAATATTCATAGTTCTTTTCTGATAAGCTATTTAAACTATCGATCTAAGAAAGTTGCATCGCATCGATCTAAGAAAGTTGCTCCTCAGTTTTAAAAAAAACTTGGCTTTTTACTCACAAACATCTTTCAAACACCCAAAAAATTTCTTGTGTCGCTCAAGGAAGCAAAAGCAAGAAATGAAAGGTTATGCCAAACAGAACCTAAAGCAAATCAGTATTATTCACGAATTTGCTGCTAAATCATTCAAAAATCAAAAGAACTATTTTAAACAAGAATATCAAAATATTTTCTAGATAAAAAAAAAACCAAACCATTTAAACAAGAATATCGAAATAGTTTACGATACCAAACAAAAAACCCCCAAACGCTAAAGATAACAAACCTCTACATGAAGTGAAAGTTTTTCCATTTGTTCTGTGTACTGTGGCAGAGCTTGAACCATCTTTTGCATGTCACGAGTTGACAACTCCTCGCCATCTCTATATAACAAAGGGAGTGAGAAAATTAGTTCTTTAATTACGAGAAAAAAAAAAATGCATGTTTGATCTTTATGGGTAATGTTGCATAGATAAATAGTTCTACTGCAGAAAGTTAAATCCATAAATTGTTAAGGCTCTGTTGGGCATGTTTCTTGGTTTTCTCAACAACAACTGAACTCCACCGATCTGAAGTACTCAAACAATGAAGTTGACTATTGAATATGCATTATATAGCTACTATATATCATACCAGCCCATCATAAATAAGATAATTCAGAACCTAAGGAAAAATTTGTCAGATTGTTCAAAGAAAAAAAAAAAGTCAACCAACAGCCTTCATTGTATTTTAGGTAGTCCTCATCAATGAAAGCAAGCATGTAATTGGTATGTAGAAGCGGGTAACTTTAGGAAAGCAACTAATTTTCCCCTTTATTATCCCATGGGATTATTGGGAAGAGAAAGTACTGCAGCACATATGTATGCGCCTATATTCCGAGATCCTTTTTTTTTTGGCTCTTTTCAATTCCATATTTCTCAGTACTGTTATGAAAGTTTCAAGAAAGTTCGTGCCCTCAAAGACTAATAAGTATCACTAAGAGAGATCCTACCGCTTCTGTGATGCTTTTGAAGCAAATCCAAAACTAAAACAAATTCAATTAAGTGCATACTTATGTAATCATACTTACAGTATCAAAAGTGTGAGTGAGATTTTGAACCATAATCGATTAGGGGCATGAGAATACTTACTCTTCTTCCTTTCGTAAATTATATTTTCTTTTTTCATCCTTTCTTCTTTTTGCTTGTATATTCATCATATATGAGAACAAGTCTGAATAAACGCAAGACGATATTGCATCTTGGCAAAGCACTCAATTTAATAGTTACATGAGAGCGTTTTAGCTGACTAAGATGCTATTGCTTTCTCAAAGTTATGCTGATATCAAATTAAAATGATTCCAAACTACGATGGCTATTTGATTAATTCTTGGAAGTGAAATTGCATAATTAAGCAAGACAGTTAAATTTTAGCAATGCCAGATCCTGCACCTACTATGAAAGAATGGAAATGTTACTCATGTAAACTATGCAGTATGCCAAGTAGTTGAAACAAAGTTTGTGGAGATAAATATGCTGATAAATGTGAAGCTTAAGGTTTTGTTTGGGACAGCTTTCTTACTGCTTCGTAAAACAATTTTTTAGTACAAAAATTTTATTTTTTGTGCTAAAAAACTGCTTTAAGAAGTAGTAAGAAAGCCATCCCAAACGAAGACTAAGTGAACTACACACCTATACCTGAAAGGAGAAGCCAATCAAGGAAAAGACTTACTTAGCACTCTGTTGAAGTTGTGCGGCTCTGTTCTTCGACTTGAAGTTGGTCATTTTTTTGTGTAACCTTTCACTAGCCTGATATGCCAAATATTTAATTAGTAGGACAAATAAGTCACCTATTAGAAAATGTACACCGGCTTAAAGCCTACATCTGCTATGTGTATATGCCGAAGCTCAAGCCAGATTGGATCATGATCCTCCAAAAGAGCCTCCCCCTTTTCACTAGTTGACCCCCATTTGCTCGGCACCTATAAAGGCCACTGTGTTAGAGAAAAATTTCATATAGATAGAATAAATTATTCTAAAAAGCTTACCTCGTGAGTATATTTGTTCCCATCCATATTTAGTAAATCATGGCACATTGCATCATAGGTCCATTCATGAATGACAGGAGCAATCTATCAGCACAGGTGGAATTAATAAGTGAAGAAGACATCAGAATAAATGGCAATATGAGAGGAAAAGAAGAAGCTAAATCTACAAAAATATAAGGATGTACCAGGTCAATTGATCGGTCTACAATTAGTAAATCACAAGTCTCTTTCTGCGGAAAATCTGGTATTCCTGTTTTATACTTTGAAATAATTTTCCAAACTTCAGCAGCAAGTTTATTTGGTATTAAATCACGTGATAAATCCTCAGTTGTTGCATTTGAAGATGACTTGGCAGCACGATATCGCACATAAGGAAGTTCCTACAAGAGATTAATAACTTATTTTAGGTTATAGAACTTATAAACCTCGCAATTGTTGTTAGATTGAATGTGGTAAGTTGGTTGGCTTCCTATATCAAGTAATCAGCTAGAGGAATTTATCAAATATCAAATGGTCAAACATATAAGGTAATAAACCAAAATTGAAGCTATTTTGACTACAAAGCTGATGAAGCAACACTGTTTGATGTAGAATATGAAATTGGTTCAATATCCTCATCCCAATTTAAGAATTAACATAAGAAGAAGAGTAATTTGGTTTGTATTTTCAATTCAATTAGCAATTGAGTCCAAGATTTTGAAAATTACCAAACTGGCTACGCATTTTAACTTCCTTTTTCTACTTTTGCCCTTCGTAATATCCTCCATGATTTGCTAGGCTTTGCAGGTAAACAGTTATCAAGACACGAAATGCCATCAATTTTTCTCATCAATCTAATATAGCTCCCACCCCCCCTTATTTCTTGTAACCAAGTATAGATCTTCCCATTCCTTTATCTCTCGCAATACCATCCTCAGAGGCTACTGGAGATTTTCCAAATTGCTGATAATAATAAGATGAAAAGAGAGAGCGAGGGAGAAGACAAGAAATTTGAAGTGAAAGAGTAGAGGGAAGTGACCAAGCTCCATTTTCTCCATCTTGCTGCTAACGGAGAAAAGACAGTGAGATGGAGAGGGAGAAAGCATGAGGGAAAAAGAAGATAATCATGATTTAATGTTTTAAAGCATATGAGCTCATGCAGTGACCGTAAATTTAGTGGTACCATTTGACATCAAAACCGCCTAGTCAGAGCCCTAGTTATAACAATTTACTTGTAGTGTCATTTGGCGGCAAACTCACATGTGCCACATCCTTAAGCAAGAGATGTTTTGAGAAAGAATTTCAATGATATTCTCAATTAGACATTCACTCTTCATGAGCTAAAGTGAATTTTAAATTTATCCACTTCAACAAACTATTGCGAAGGGTGGATGGATTTTTGTTTTTAAGTTTATGTGATTTAATTTCATCTTGAATATTTTAAATTTTATTATTTTTTTAGTTTTGAATTTTTATTAAAATCAGAGCCCATTAATAATAAATTTTGATATTTATGGGCAGTTAAAAGATAGAGACCCCTCCGGCTGAAAATTTTTGTCAACATGACCATCATCTGAGTTGCATAAAAATCTACTTAAATGTTTTATATTTTTATGAAAATCTGTAAGGCATCTTAAATTTATAGGATCCCCTTCAATTGAGATAAACATTCAACACAGTTATCATCGAGGAATTTGGATAAATTTTTTTATTATTCGAACCTTGTCAACTATGTTTACTTGTGAATAGAGGATCGGGTTAAGCTCCTAATTTTCGGAGTTATCATATAAATATCAGAATCGAGAGTATGTATTTTAATATACGAATTTTCTTCATAAAAGACCTTGAAGACCTAATATGAACGTATACAATTAAATACTTCAGTTAATTCAACAAACGTTGGTTTTGAGAATTTGTATTTTGGTGATAAAATTTTCTTGTAGAGGCTTGAAGGCCTAATATGAATATATAAAATCAAATACTTTGGTCGACACTATGACCGTATATTTGTTAGTTGGTTCAAGTCGTGTCAACTCCGATCCATTCAAAAAGGAAGATCAAACTTGAACTTAACTTCACTTTTCACCTATGCAATATTCTCAAACAAGGGTTTAAGAGCATAATACACTTGTTGGAGCACATGCGGGTCATTTAAATTTCCTTTTTAAATTAATGTGTGTAATTTATGTATTTATACAACATGCTTTAAAACTAATTATTTATTTCTTTAGTCCGCACATCATCTTCAGACGTCACGTGTATGTGTCATGCTCGCCGGGGCTCATGCAGTAGGCATACTTTTCAGAGCATTTAGCATAATGTATTTATATGGTGTATATGCATGTCACATTGTTGTATAATACTATGTATGATGTATTTTCATGACGACTTAATGCATTTGCGCAGCGTATAATATGTTTGCATATTACTATAAGACACTAGTATGATGTATAATGCATTTGTATGTTGAATGATGTGCGTTGCATAATACATTTTGTACACTACATGGTGCATATGCATGCAACACAATGGGTGTGTATGATACATATGCATGTGTACATGTATATTTACACATGTATTTGCATATTTACATGCTTGCATATGTATTTTCATGATTGTATACATACTTATGTATTGATATATGCATTTGTATATTGTTTAGCAAGTGTTCAAGATACACTTACATTTATATAATGCACTCGTGCAATGCGCTCGCACACTTTGCTTAATACATTTGTGTGATGCACCCGCACGAACCTCGATGCACTCAGATAATGGTATGATTATTGCCGTATGTATAAAGTGGATTGTATGATCAACAGTATGTGTACATAATATCCATATGAATCTCAATGCACTTGCACGATGTATTTGCAAATTTACACGATTGTTGATGCATTTACATGATACATTTGCATGATTAACGGTGTGCAAGTGCATTGATTTAGGATAGTACATATTGCTTCGATTAAAAGTTATCTATTAATTTGGTTTAGTCTGGATAATTTTTTTAAAATGAATTATGATATATTTAAGACATTATTTGCTTCGCACTTTTCTTTTGCTTCAGCATTAAATGACGCTCTTCCCCTTTTTTTAGCATATTATGCAGCATTTTGACAGCATTTATAAGTGTCGGAACTCCCTCTTCCGTGTTTTTCTCATTTTTGTAACGTAGAAAGGTGGCGTCTCTTTGGTGAAAAGAAACATCTTTTCAAATTTTCTTTCCTTTTTTCTTTATTTTTTATATATATCCAACAATCAGCTTCTGTTTGGGCTGCTAGAAATTCCTACCTAACAAACTAATCCAAGTAAGTAGAAATCAAGGGTTGATTGTTTTTGCTTTTCCTTTCAGTAATTTGGAGAAAGCCGGGAATTGGAAGGAGGTCTGAAGTCACGAGTTTAAGCATAGCCAGAGTGTGATTACCAAGATCAGGTTGCTGAAACGGTTGAAGAATTGGCCATAGGAAATTGTTGTGCAACTTGGATCGGCTATCCCTACGTAGAGCTGTTGGTATTATTGAAAATTGCAAGCCACAGTAAATTAGACCTTGACAAGCAACTGAACCAGAAGATAACTCTAGTTGGAATAAGTTTTGGTTTCTTGCAGCTGATATTGGTGTTTAGATCCATTGGTATAGATTAGTTAGCCTTCTATAGTAATGTAAGAATATATATAGCAAACAAATTTTGTCAGTGCTCTATCTCCCTTTATCCTGTAAGTGGCGTCAACTAAAGTTACTTCGAATGTCCTATGCAGTCGTTCATGCTATGAACAAAATTAAGACCATTTTTGGATTCACTTTTGTTTTCTGATTTAAATACCAAGCACGTAAGTAAGAAAATAAGGTTTGACGACTATGTTTCTATTTCTTATTTCAGAAATAATGCGGTTGTTTCCTGAAATTTTGAAATTATAGTTATTTTCACATGTTCTGGAAACAGCCTAAGTAACTATTTTGATTAATTAGATTCACTAATCTAATTATAGAGTAATTAGGGTAACAAATGATTAATTAGGTTATAATTAAGATTATTAAGGTGTAATGGTGTTCAATTATGGAAATTAGTTATAGTACAATTACTAATTAATTAAAATGGTTTATTTATAACTATATGATAAGGCAAATTGAAGCTTATTTAAGGGCTTTTAAATTTGGTCATTAAAATATTATTATATTTTAATTAGAATAATTAGACCTATGATAACAAATTAATAGATTAATTAGCAGGTCGCAGTTAATTATTTACATTAATTAGGGATTAATTAGGACTTAACTAAGATCATACTATTTTTTAGTATGAAATAGTAATAATAATTTATTTGTTCAATCAAGTAATTAATAATTAATGATATATATAGATATATATATATATATATATAGACACAGAGAGAGAGAGAGAGAGAGAGATTAATCAAGATTTTTATTAAGAATAATAAGGTCTCATTAGTAATAATCATGCTAATCAGGCATGGGATAATTAACTAATTACTTGCAGTAATTGCTAATTAATTACTAAGTATGATTTATTAAGAGTTAACTAATATTATAATTAATATCATTAAATTTTAAGAAGTAATTTTGTAAGGTTAATTAAGCTTGGTATAATTAAAATATTAATTAACCTAAAAGTAACTAATGAAATAGTGATTATAATGGTAACTTAAATTTAAGGCTTAAATAAAATATAATTATTTCTGATTATTTAAATGTTGAATAATTAAAATAATAAATGAATTTAAGTTTGTTTAAATAAAAATATATAGTAAAATAAATATTATTTAACCTAATAAATTACAAATTAGTGAGTATGATGATAAATTAAATTAATTAAGGCATAAATTAGATTTAATTATGATAAGTATTTGATCAATTAATTGTTAAATAAATAGACTTCATTATGGTAATTTTTATGTATAATAATCAAGATTTTTTATTTGGTTGCAAAATTTGTTTGTTATCTTTGTCTACAAACAAAAAACAAGAAGACTATCCAATCATTTTTTTAAGCAAAGATAAAAAAGAAAAAAAATAAAAATTAAAACAAAACAAAAAAGAAACAAAACAAATCCAAACATGCCCTAATGTTATCTAGATCAGCAATTTGGTTTCTTTGCCAAAAAAATGTCAGGCAAATGGCTCAAGTTGTCATCCACAAGCTGACATATTTTAAAAAAATTTTAACAAGCAATCTAGTAGATGCTAAATTTTGGAAAGTAACTCTATAGTAAATATCTCATTTAGCAATACCTAGAAAATATATCTGCCACCTGGATGTACTGACAATAAATAAAACTTTATAGGAAAAAGATTTGCACTCTAAAGTATTAATATTTCAAACTAAAAATAAGAAGAAATCATGCAAAGTGGAGTGATCAGCTCTTGAAAACTAACAACAAGACAATTAATTATGACAATATACTAGCATCTTACAATTCATCATGAAGAAAGCGTTAAGATGAAGAATCCAAAAGAAATAACATTAATAAATTACAAATTCTTACCCGCATAGATGCAAAAACTGTGGCAATGCGTGTGGCCATCGTGTTCAAGCACAAGTTGAAATTGCGAACATCTGCAGTGCTTTCTCCATATAGTTCTCCCAAAGCCAACTCTTGGTCGGTAACAAAGCCCTTCAGAATACATTTCAAAATCAAGCCATCAGGATACTCATTATAATATGAAATCTTACGTGGGTTAGAGTTTGAAACCAAGGTGATCGTGAATTCAAATGCTAAAAAAATAAATAGCATAAATGAATTCAAGAAACATATAAGAAGGTATGCTATTGATTAAAAAAAAATCCATACATTGACAAGATGATGATAGGAAATACTTGAATAATTCATGTAAATCCTAACAAGATTGATAAAAAACAGCGAGAAAATCTCAATATCTCCAATGAAAATAATTCAGAACAGTAGACTGTATTATAGGAATCAAATCAAAAACAAAAACAAGCAAAGATACAATTGATCCTCAATTCGAGAGAAGGATCGTTCCCTCCCAATCTCTAGATGATGAATCTAGAGCACAAGACACCCAAGACAACACCAAGAGCATACAATAATAAGCATAACCCTAACCCTAGACAAATCCTATTTAATACAAACTTCTCTATTTTCAAATCTCGAATTCAAATTTTCCCTCCCTCTCCTAGCCGCCCCTTCTTTCCCTATTGGATTTCCTGGTGGGCCCACTATGCTTGGGCAGCAATGTTCCCCCCAAAGAAGTTTGTCTCCTGTAGTAGAGAATCAGCCCTGTAAGGGCCGTTTGGGGTTTCTCGGTTCAACATGAACCGGCCTAACATATGACTAACCTAACCATTTTAATGGAAGCACCAAAATTGCCCGAGAGTGAAAAAAAGCAAGCAAGAAGAGCTAGAACGACACCCATAAGCAACGAGCCACAAGCTAACTATTTTGTGATAAAAAGTAAAACATGGTTGATTGGGTCTAAATCTATGAATAAATTTACTACTTGAAATTTAGGAACTTTGAATGATAAGATGTAAGAATTGTTGGATAGTCTGATAAGAGAATAAATATTAATTGTAACAAGAACTAGGTCAAAAGGACAAACAACCAAGATATTGGGGAAGAATATAAAATATCATATATTGGAAAGGTTAACAATAGAAGTGGATAAAAAGTTGAAAGACAAAATTGTTGAGTAATAGGATAATTATTATTAAAATAATTATCAAAGACGAACTTAGGAATGTCGTCAATACTAGTGCCCTCAAGTTGAGTTAGAAGATAGTTTAAACTTTAAATTTTGAGATAGATGCATGTACTACTATGGCATATACCTGTTGAAGAGATGTTAAGTATATAAGTTCAAGTATCATGGGAAAATTTGATAGCCTTTAAGGTAGAAATATGAGAGTCAAAGGTACATTGACATCATGAGAAAAGTATCAAAATGATCCATCAACTCTTTGTGAGGGATAAAAATATCCCCAACTATTTTGATGGACTAATTTGGTCACTCAACTCCTTAAAATGAAACCATTTTGGTCCTAACATCCAAACTAATGGTTGTTGGACTTAATAGTGTTAAAAATAGAGGTATTTTACTCATTTTTTAATTAAATAATTTATTAAATATAATTTTCAAGTAATTATAATTTTTTTTTAAAAAAAATTATTTAATTGTTTCTTTAATAAAAGAAATTAATAATATTTTTAGTTTTAATTTAAAAAAATTTAGTCATATTTTATAAATTATGATTGATAAAAATATTTGTGCCTAAGTTTAAAAGCTAATTATAATATTTCTTTAGTTTGAGAAGATAATAGCTATTTGTATATGATTTATATAAATCAATAAATATCATATGCAGATCCTCTTGAATCAAAATATTCAGAAAGTTTTTAATAAATCAACGATGGTATATGGCTCAAATTCAATGGTCTAATCAAAATGAATGAGTTGGGAACATGATCAACTGCGGGATCCACGCGACCTACGCTCAGAGGGGGATCGACGCGATTAGGGGGATCGTTGCGTTGTGGGATTGACAACAGGATCCACACGATCGACACTCAGAGGGGGAGTGACTATGAGTTTGACGTGAAGAGGAGGATTGTTTTGTTGTGTGATCGAGTGTGGGATCCACACGATCAACGCGATGAGGGGTGTCGACTGCGGGATCAACAAGATGAGGGAATCACTGTGCTGCAAGAAGTTGGGGTTCGACACTCATCTGCTGGAGGGTTCAAAGAAGGATTTGGTGGTTGGGGTTCAACACTCGTCTGCTAGAGGGTTTAAATGAATGAGTTGCTATTTTAACGTGTATTTTTTTTTATTCCAATCATACCCTCGGGGCATAGTTGTGACATCCGAAATTTTCATTAATTTTTAATGGTAGGACCAAATTGATCCCATTTTAAAGAATTGGGGGACTAAATTGATACATCGAAATAATTGGAAACCATTTTGATCCTTTTCTGTATACATTATTCAAGATGTGTCTGATGAAGCACTATATAGTATTAAAACCAATGGCTGAATGACCCAAGAATTTCTAACTATGTAGGCTTGCATTAAGAACAACATTGAGTCCACATCCCTTTATATAAGTTATGAAGATGCATACAAAAGATATTTAAAATGAAATGCCTTGATCCAAATTTTTTGCATATGATAGTATAATTAATGAGACATCTAGTTAAATCATGAAAAAATAAAATAATTAATAAAATATTTAAAATATGGATTCCTCAAAAGTTCTGTGTATAATTTTTAGAGTTGAGGCTAGATTATTAAAATATTTAAGTGCCTAAGAAATTTTGTGTGATAAGATGATACTACGCAGCTTAAAAAAAATATTTTATAAAATCATAATTAAATAATTGATATTATATAGATCTAAAAGTTGGGTTATAAAAAAAGCATTGATATCTAAATTTAGCTTGGAAAACAAAATGTTAGGATGGTCATGGAAAAATTAAGAAATATAAATTAAGGAATTATTATATTTGAAGGAAAAAAAAAAGATTGACATCTATTGAAGATAAAGTGACTCAAAATATACCAAAGGTGGTTTAGACCAGTACAATGAATGATAAAAATTAAAATATACCCCTATTAGAGGAGTTGATAAAATTAATGTCACAGGATTAGAAAATAAAAAAAGTGTAGATCTAAGATTAACAGATAGAAGTCGATCAAAATGATTTGGGAAAAATGAGTTTAATACTTCTGAAAAAACTTAATAGGAATGAATGAATGAAAAAAATGAGAATTCATAACACCAACCCCAAATAATTGAGAACTTGGGATAAGGCTAATAAGCATGACAAACCTGACTATCTATAGCAAAATACTCCATGTTCATCTGCATATTCACCAATTTAAAAAATTAGCAATGGAAAGAAGATCTAATCAATGAAAAAATGGAAACTAAATAAGCAGAAATCTTAACTTATTGATATGCTACTAAAACAAAATGAGACATTTAACCTCAATTAATGCACCTATGCGAGGTATGACACTTGAGTCATTCTTGATGTAAGCAACTAGCTCTTTTGGTATAGGTGAACTGAAATATATGTATGCCCTGAAATTAGAAGTTCGAATTAAAACTTCAGAATTAAAGAGGCCTTCAATACTGACTACTTAGCTTCACGAAATATGAAAAGTAACATACTTTTTGTATAATGGACACCTCCCTGACATGTCAGACAGAAACATGATTATGCTGCATGATACAAGGATAGCAGTTAATTGATTATAACATTGCAGGTAAAAAGTAGCAGTATTTATCAAGCATGTAAAATTTCAATAATAAGTTTAAAAATGGCACAAAAAGCCGCAGGACATTCTGATTGGATGCAAGAAAATGTGCAGCCATCAAAGGAGTCCTTTCTGGGACATTATTTTTGCAATTTGAGTAACTACTCTGATAATTTTATGCAAAAAAGAAAAAAACTATTAAAAAAATAGCACAAAATTAGATTGAATTTCCAAATGACATTAATTGCACAAATATTTTTAATCCTACATTTCCCCTATATGAAAGAGAACACTGTCAAAGAGAGTAGGGGAAGAGAGAAATTAATGGAGAATAGTAAGATATGTTGAAACTTTTCCATGGGAGTTTTTTAGGAAACTATTACATTTTTCTTTTAATTATACCACAACAAGTACCTAAAACCAACAAAGAACCACAATAATATAAGAAGTAAACTTGATTTCTTCACATTATGTGCAAAAGTAGTTCTAGTCTAAACCCTGCAAGCCTTCAACCCCTTTTCGACCAAGTACTCTATCAGAGAAGGCCGAGGAAAGTTGAACATAACACCAAGTCTTTTTGAAGATCAGTTATGCTGTACAAAACATATAACTGCTATGATTAGATTTTTTATATCGAGTAAATTGCTAGGAATCACTTTTGGCAACATATAATTCACAAAAAAAATCAGAATTTTTCCAATTACGGTTTTTCAGGAATTTATCAAAAACAGAAATGCAGTGTTCAGTATTAGGACATTTAAAAATTAAAATTCTCCCAAAAATAAAAATGATAGAATTTTATAATAAAAATATTTGGGAGAAATATGCAGATGCACATGATCGTCCAACAAAAAAAACGGATCAAAATTCTAAGAAAAAGAGCAAAAACCAATAAGATAATCATCCAAAAATAAAGAAAATAGAGCACCAATTGTTTTTTTTTTTAAATATTTTTGAGGAATTTCCTTTTTTATCATCTCCGCATCATCATAGCAAGAACATGTTGCTGCATTAACCATCATCTTTTGCACAGGATACACTAAATTTTGAGTACAATTGGTTTCACATTAAGAGTAAAAAGTGGCCTCAAAATTGGATGAAAATTTTTATCACTTCAGATTCAATTCATCTAAATGGTAAAAATTAACCTGCCTTTAGAGGAAATTGAAATTCCATCTGAATGATTAAGAATCTCTCTTACCTTAGAACCAACATATCTTAAAAAAAAACAGTTAACTCTTTTTTAAAGTATAACAATTAACACTTTTAAAGAAGAAAATACATGTTGGTGCCCTAGCTGCTCTTCCGGTGAGGTTTTGATGCTCTCCACCTCCGTTTTTCGATTGGCATCCGTCTGGAATCCTCAGGGAAGTTGCCTTTGCTTATCCTCTCGTTGTTCGTCTCTCTCCGTTCTTTTTTTCCGGGCCATCACCCTCGTCTTTCCTCCTCCGGCCCTTTGTGGCCGGAATGGCGGTTTGACGGGTTGCTAATCCGGGCTTTTTGCATGGTTCATTTAAATCTCAGTCGTTTGCTGAAGCCCTTTCTGGTTTATCCTTGCCGGATTGTTTCCCTGAGCTCCGTCAAGGCTCTTTTTGTGGTTTACCATCGTTGTGGATTTATGAGGATGAAATTAAAGCTCTTGCTGTGCCTTTTCAATTCGCTTTGGTCGGTTTTTTCCCCATGCGTCATCCGTCTCTAGATGCTATTCACAATTTTTTTTTCACACTGAAACTTAATTCTGATTTCTCTGTTACGGTGTTGGATCAGACGCATGTGCTGGTTAAACTTTCCAACGCCTAGACTATAGCCGTATTTTCTGCCATCGTTCTTATCTGGTGAATAATTGTTTCATAAAGCTCACTAAATGGTCTCCGCTACTCGACATCGGATGTGAATCTCCGGTCATATCGATTTGGGTTTCCTTTCCTAATATGAGACCTCATCTTTACTCTCCCCGTATCCTTCATGCCTTAGGTTCTATGTTTGGTAGACCCTTGAAGGCTGATTCTGCCATTTCGGTAGGATCTAGGCCATCCCTTGCCCGTGTGTTGGTGGAGCTGGACATTACTAAAAATTATCCTTCCCAAATTTGGCTCGGGCTAGAGGTTTCTGGGTATATTCAAAATGTGCAATTTGAGGTTTTTCCTGATTTTTGTGTCTTGTAAGCGTCTGGGCCACCTTAGAGGTCACTGTGCATCGGCTCCTCTGTCTAATTTTAATACCCTTCTAGCTGGGAATGTTAAGAGTCGTGCTTTGGGTGTATCCTATTTGGTTGTTAATGAGGTGATGGTTGGGGAGGATTCAAACCCATTGGTTAATCCGATTTTAGGGACTGTTGGCTGTGAGGTTGTTATTGTGGCTTTGGCTGATAAGGACATCGAAGATCAACGGCTACGATCTTGAGTTATTTATTTATATGTACTAGTTTATTTCATATTATTGTTTTTCCCTTTATACCCTTATGGGTGGTCATGTAGTATTGTAGCCCAAAGGGCATTTTAGTCTTTTATTTCTTTTCTTTTCATGAAGCCTATTTATAGGCTAGTTGTTTTGTATTTTGGGATGATGATTATTGATAATGAAAAGTTCCATGTTTTTGTTGATCTCTTAGTGAGTTCACGTGATCTCTTAGTGAGTTCATGAAAGGAGAAGCCCGAGGAGGGTAATTCGCAATATCCGCCAATCTTTGGAAGAGTCCGAGGTTCGCGGTTCTTACGATCTCTTTGTGAGTTCGTTAGTTATCTCTTATTTACTCGTATTTTTTGTTCATCTCCTTCCTCCCCTCTTCATCCACCCAAAATTCCCCTAGCTCCATTGCCGCCACCTATGGAGTCCACCCGCCGCCACCCTCACCGGCTCGGCCTGCCACTTTGCCGGCAACCTCCCCAACGTCCACTCCTCCCTCCCGGCATGCTCCAAATTTGAAATTTGAATTTCGAATTTCGAATTCTTTCCTAATTTGGAAATCCAATTTAGGAAAGTTTTATTTGATAAATTCCAATTTCAAATTAAAGTAAAATTAAAGTTCTCAATAACTTACCTCCACGTCATCACCCACCTTGTTCTCAAATTTCGAAAAATTCAAATTTGAATGAGCTCCAAAAATTTCCATAATTGCCAAAGTCCAAATAAGGAAAGAATTGGATTGAATCCAATTCAAATTTCATGGCATAGGAGTTACTAATTCCTATCCTAGGTGGCATCCTCCTAATCGAAATTGATTTATCACACTAATCCTCCTCCAACTCCTCTCTACATGCCGCCGGCCTCATCAAGGGGAGAATCCATTTAATGGCTAGTTTAATGCACATGCCTTGATCCAAATTCAAATTTCAAAATAACCCCTTAATGTCATTCATAATCTGAAATTAATTTCAGATTATGAAATGAAACTCCCATTCCCCTCTCTAGCCCTTTCTCTCTCTAATTTTGCCCTAAATCCTCATTAAACCCCCATTGGCTGTCCGCCAATCAAGCCACCTTTATTTGGAAATTATTTGAATTCAAATTGAAGATTCAAATCCCTCCCAATTAAAATGTTCCAAAAAATTTCCTGCTTGATGCTCCACTCACCATCCACGTGAGCTTTGCTATCCAGCGGCAAGGAGGCATGGTTGCTGTCCATACTCCCACAACCAAGGAGCAAGCCCAGACATTTCTAAGCCTTGACGGAGATGCTGTCCAGGTCCCCTCCAGGGTCAAAACTGCCGCTGTCCTAAAGTTCTGCTTGCTGTCTCCTTATTCCAGCAAGAATATCTTGCTGTCCAGCACACTGGACGACCACAATTTGCTGTCCCAAGTTTCCAGCAGCCTAGAAGAACAGTCCAACGTTTCTTGCGCCTGAAAGGTTGCTGTCCAAGATCTGTCCAAGACCAAACTGCTGCTGTCCAGAGAAATTCTGCATCTCTTCCTGCTGTCCAGCCAGTCGGGAGATCTTCGTATGCTGTCCTAAAGTATTTGATTGCTGTCCACCACATCAAGAAGAGTCTGGGTTGCCGTCCACTTCATCTCAAGCATCCAAACAGCCACTAAAGCTTCATGTCTCCTATTTCTTTGGGTAAACTCTTCATCCGACCATTTTATCTTTGTAGTTACTTCTCAATTGTGGTCTTAATAGATTCATGACGATCACATTAATGCTTCCCCGCTAAAGCCTAGTAATTAGAAGAGTTGAGTGAGGGATCTCTTGTAGTGACTAATCTTATTGTTAGCATAGGGATTTATTGTTGAAACCATCCATGTATGCAACGTTAGATTAAATTGACTGTTTTTTGATTTTAACTTTTATGCACGTGATTCGTCATAAGCTCGTCTTACCGCTCTTAGTGTTTTATTGCGTCGTTAAATCCAACATCAAGATATAATTATTTGTTCTACGAATATTAAGTGTGTAAATTCCTTTAAGTAATTCATCTCTGCATGTATGTTTCACATCATTGGCAGAGGATCCTGCTGTTTCGGGTGAGGGTGTTTTGATTGAGTATGTTAATCTTATTTCTCTGGGTGTTAATCCGGATGTGCCTGTGTCTACCCCTGAGCTCCTCCCTGCGTCCCCTGTTGTTGATTGTGATTCACCTGGTAGGCCTAATTCTAATGTAGTGCTTATGGATCCCGTGGTGGATGAGTTTGTTCCTGCCATTCATGGCCAGCATTTATGTGTTAGTGAGCCTGGGGGTGGTAATTGTGACGTTAACCCACAACCTATTATGTCATGTTCTATATTTGTGCCTGCCATGTGTGGCTTGGCTTCGGCTGAGGTCCCTTGTGTGCTTGCTGAGAAATCAGATTCCCTTGTTTCGCTTGCAAAGAGTAACTTGTCTGTTAACCCTGCGAGTGAGGTCTCTGCTTTGTTTGGTTCCCCCCACTGTCTCTTCCCCTGGCTCCTTTGTAGATGTTCCAGTTAATTTAATATCACCTGAAGCTTTGATTTATCATGTGGGTGACAATTTGGGGGAGAATGTCAGATTGCAAATTGATTGGCTTCATTGTTCGTCCGATTCCTCTTCGGAGTCTAGTGGGGATGAAGAACCTGGGGATGATTTTTCCTTGCAGCATGACAAACCTGTTGTTTCTATCGCCTCTCGAGGGAGGGGCAGACGTATAGGAAATAACTTTGGGAATGTGGTGGTGGATTTTGGATCACTTGTTGGTTTCCTACCTGGTTAGCCCGTGCCTGGTGTTGCTGTTTTGTTGGATTGGTTGGAAGGCATATTGTCTCATTTGGGTTGTGTGGCTATGGGCTGCATTGGTTGGTAGGCTCTTTAGTTTAGTTTTCACTTTCTCTGCTTGTAGTTTGCTGGCACTTCGTTTCATTTTTTAGGCTGCGATTTATGGTTTGTGGGCAATGATGTGGCTGGGGCTCACTTGTCTTAAGCCATGGCTCGTGGCAACCTTTGGTGGTGCGTTTCTTGCTCGTTCAGATGGCTACTCTCTTAATCCAAACTGGATGGCCCGTATCTGGCTTTGGATTGGTTTGAAGCCTCTGCCAATACTGAGCCTGATGGGTTTAATCCCCCCTCCTTTTGTACCTCTGTAGCTTTTTTCGTTCTGCTTCTTAGCTTGTTGTAATCCCTTTTTTAGTTGCAATAAAATTTTTGTTTAAAAAATATAAATAAAAAAGAAAATAAAGGAGCTTAATCGTAAAAATTGAAAGCCTCCCTCACCATGGAATCAATCAGTCCAAATAGAGATAGTTAACTCTTTTTCAAAGAAGACCAGAGCTTCATCATAGGGATTGAGAAACTTGAGTTACACCAACTTCAATTCGCCAAATAAAGACAGCCAACTTCTTTTTACGAGATAATCATAACTCAATCGCAGGCATTGCAAGTGTCGATGTGAGTTTTCTCTCACCTATGATGGCTATTTATACTTGAATGAGAAAAGAGGTGCTACAATTTTTGGTAATTATCTTTTTTTTTTTAGTAAAATTTTTGGGAGTTAGAATCAATTTTTTATAAAACTGGATAAAATAAAATTGAAACTGAAATATTTCAAATGAAAAAGAAACATGGAACACTCTACAAGCCAAATGGTTCTTATACATGCCAAACTCGACTGACATTAGGCTACCAGCAAGCACCGAAGGTGGGCAGCCCGCCAACACCAGTCCACACAAGTTCAAGCTCAATTTTGGGCTCAGACATGCCTTTTTTGACCCTTTGAGGCCCCAAGAATCATGTTTTGACATTTTAGACTCACTTTTGACATTTTTTAAGATATAAAAAAAACCTCAAAAGACAACCTCGAGCAAATTGAATAAGTTTAGAGTAAAAATTTTATGATAAAATTTCTTCCAATTGACATGTCAACTTTAGAAAATGGTGAAATTATGGTTTAGGGGAATAGACATAATTCAAGGCCATTTGATGATATCCATGTTGACAAACAATGAGTGGTCGTGTCTTGTAATTTTTTTAAACTATAATTTTATGTCATGATTTTTTTAGATAGCAGAATTCACCATCCAAAAATAGGGGATAAATGATCCATTACATAAAAATCCACTTGATCATATCTCAATGTAGTAATTGGAAACTTCTGAAGCTAAATTAAGGACCATATGAACCCTAATTTTAGTAAATTTACAGTTAAAATGAACGTCTTGATGAGACAAAACTAGCAACACCAGAAGTGATCTATCCAACTCCAAACGAGCCCAAATCAAACATTTAAAATGTAGTTAAATTTTTATAATATTAATTGAAAGATCAAATGATCTTTGAATTTGGCATGCTTACAGTTAAAATGAGCATCTTAATGAGAAAAATACAAAAAGCTCAAAATCATTTAACTTAAAGGTCATTAACACATAAATGTTGAAAAAATGATCTATCATTAAAAGAATTAAGATGAGCCCTCTTCTAGAGTGCATTAAGATTTTAGCTAAATTTGACAAAATAATAGTCCAAAAACTATAAACAAATCCTCCATTCTCCAAATGAAGAGGATCTTGGACTTGAAATCGGAGAGAATACGAAGATTGAGATTTGAAGAATTTTAAAGTTTTACTTGACTTTCAATGCCAATGATCACCACCAACAATCTCCATCACCAGACCATCATCGTGTGACAATCATCGCCCGTTGGCCTTCATTAGACCGATGTTGTCGAAATACAATTGCCCAATCTTCAAAGGTTTTTCATCGTCGTTAGACCAACATCACTGACTATTATAGTTTGACCATCATCACCTGCCGTCAACGCTCAACTGACATTATCCAGCGCCCAATGCAAACTTTATAATATATACTTACATAGTGCATCATTTTATATGAGTCGGGCCAAATGAGTTTTTCCCTTTCTCGGCTCTCCACATTAAAGTTTTGATGTCACTATTGCAATCTTCTTTTACCGAAGTATGCATAAAATCTTTATACAAGACTAACACCTGAAATTTTATCTCTACCATCGTGAATTTTCTAGCACTCAATAAGATTTTTTATGGGAGATTCTCTTTGGGGAACTTTCGTGCATTGTTCCTATAATTTATGCCAAAAAAGAAATTTAAAATACCATCATTTATAATAAGGTTAATGTGAAAAGTAGATTGCATGTCATAGATACTTTACCTGCAAAATAGTAGATATAAACAAGAAGATTTCATGAAAATGGAATAGGATTTAGTTAAGTGAATATCACCATTTTGTAAGTTAACTCCATGTCAATATAGCTTGAAATATACCCTAGTGTAACATGACAATCCTAACAAATGTTTCTTCACTAATACATACTAAAGATTAGAGCAATTAAGAAGCTGCCTGGCAACAAAAATGTTCATTCAAACAAAATGGTGCTAGGCATGAACCCCACTGCCTAGGCTTAAGGTTTCATTTCCCTTAAGGTGGATTGAATTTTTTATTAACCATATTTCCCCCAATGTTCATATCGAGGTTTATTTAGATCTGGGTCTTTACTTCCTATGAGCTTAAGCCCTCATAGTTAATTACAATCACACTTGTCAACGGAGAATGGCGCAACATGGCGCAAAATTTCCCATGGAGCCATAGTGTATAACACACAGGGCGGTATGCGCCATTTTGAATACGAATCAAAATAAAAAAGAATTATAAAAATCTTTATATGGATCTTATTTTAGAGTATCAATCAAGTTGGGTAACGCTTAGTTGAATATGTTTATGGTCCAAAGTCCAAACGATTAAATTAAAATTCAAGTTCGTCCAAAATTTTTACTAAAATAAAGTCTAATAAAACCTAACTAAACTATTTTAATCAAATATAATAATTTTAAAACTAATAATTACATTATTTTAGAAATTAAAATATATAACTATTAAAAACTATTTATAATTAATATGATCTCGGGATATCGTAAATGTCAATCTACCAATGCTAACAAACCGTTGGTTGTAGCGTCCAAGGAATTTGACTAAGAGCCATAGGTTGCCTCCTCTCAGGGATCCTAAGTAGACTAGGGTGGTGACATGTTGGTCTTGATTTTTATATAATTTAATTATGGGGATTATGGCTCATTTTAAGAGTTGCCTAATGGTTTAAATTTAGGATGGCGCTTACGGCTCAGTTAGGAGTTGCTTGGTAATTTGGTTTAGTTTGGTGCTTACGACACCGTTTAGGAGTTGCCCGTAGATTTGATTTAGGATGGGGCTTACGGCTCCGCTTAGGAGTTGCCCGTTTATTTGATTTAGTATGGGGCTTACGGCTCTGTTAGGCCGGCCCAAGAGGCCGGCTGGACCAGTCCAGTTCTATTCCAGGCGGAACCAGGCAGGGGGTGGAAGCCCTGTGGGCCCCAACTTGGGTTAAATCCAGTTTTGGGAGGGAAAATTTTGAATTAGGGGCTGTTTATGAAATTTGTAATTTTCCTTTGTCTTTAATTAAGAGTTAATGCGTGATTTAGGGTTTCATCTTGAGTTTGAAAAGAATTGGGGATCAACTTGGAGGTGTGGGCTCTAGTCTTCCTTGACTAGAGATTTTGGAGAGTTAATATTCCTCTCGAATTGAAGATTATTGTAATGTTTGTTGTTTTTATTCATCTACTAGTGGAATACAAGTTAATTGCTTGGATTTGCTTCAGATTTCGATCCGTATCTCTCTGTTTTCTTCTAATTTTTGTTATTTTCCTGCTGTAAACAGCAGTAAAACTGCTGTTTGCTCATCCATTTTGGATAGGTTTGCTTGCAAACTCAAGTATTACCTTAGGGTTACTTGCGAACTCAAGTACTTCCTATCAAATTGGTATCACAGCATCATTTTTGGGACCATTGGCGGCTGAAATTCTGACATTTCAGCGGATTTTTGGCTTCTAGAAGATCTCTTGTGATTCTTGGGAAGAGAGATGGCCGGGAAGAAGGTGGAAGTCTTGGAAGGCGAAATCGGTCAACTAAAATCAAATTTAGAGGAAAAATTCTTTGATTTTCAAAATCAAATCACCTCCAACAATGAAAGGATGGAAGGCAAATTCACGGTGATGGAAGAGATGTTGAAGAAATTGCTGGAAATGAAGACAAATCCTACGACATCCGAAGAAAGAGAGACCACTGAAGGCCATGGCGTAGGAAGAAATCCGAACCCGTTTAGGGGGAGGAAAAATTCGGAAGTGAAGATCATTGAGGGAGAGGACGACATGCCACCTCTAGAGCCACTTTCTAAAGAGAAGATGAGTATGAGATATGGAAAGAGGAGTGCTGATTTTGTGGG
Organism: Dendrobium catenatum; assembly: GCF_001605985.2. Classification (NCBI taxonomy): domain Eukaryota; kingdom Viridiplantae; phylum Streptophyta; class Magnoliopsida; order Asparagales; family Orchidaceae; genus Dendrobium; species Dendrobium catenatum. The sequence continues at coordinate 472,399 of NW_021319255.1, read as the reverse complement.
AAGAAGGGGAGATTTTCACCACCGAGGCGATGAATTTGAAAGGCGAAGAGGGGAAGCTGATGACGAATACGGGTTTGATTGCCAAAGGAAAGATAGGGACAGCTGGGGAGCCCCTCCCATTCGCGGCATGGGAGGATATGGAGGGACCAGGGGCCATTGGGGTGACCCGAATGTGAGAAAGCTAAAGATGCCCATCTTTGAGAGCGAGGATGGTCATGGTTGAATCTACAAGGTGGAACATTATTTTTCCGTCAATAGACTAATAGAGGAAGAGAAGCTAACAGCGGCAGGACTATGCACGGAGGGAAATGCACTGGCTTGGTACCAGTGGTGGGACATGAGGAAGCCCATCAGGAGTTGGAGAGAGTTCAAGGAGTGCTTACTGGAACGTTTCTGAACCGGTAAGGAAGGAGACTTTTATGAGCAATTTTTTGCCTTGACATAGAAAGGAACAGTGGCGGAGTACCGTGATCAGTTTGAGTACAAGCAGGTTGGATCGTCTATATGAGACAGTGTTTGAAGGGAACTTCATGAAGGGGCTCAAACCGGAGATCAGAGCAGCTGCTAGAGTGATGCGACGGCGCAACTTGGGTGAGGCCATGGAGTTGGCTCAACTGGTAGAGGACTAGAAACATCTGGAGAAGGGGAGTCGAGGCAGTAGTTTCGGGGGATCCTATAGGATGACTACTACTTTCCTAGCTCCCAAAAGAGCTGCACTGAGGGGTTCACGAGAGGAACCAAAGGAGAGGAATGGAGGAGGGGGGCCTGGAGGAAACATTAAGAAACTGGCTGAGAAAGAGATCCAGGAGAAGCGGGCTAAGGGGTTGTGTTTCAGGTGCGATGAGAAGTACATGCCAGGGCATAGGTGTAAGAACCAAACTCTTCAGGTTCTCACCGTCTGTGATGACGAGGAAACTCAGGAGGGAGGTGAGAGAAGGATAGTGGATGAGGAAGAAGAGAAGTTACATCTGGATGTAGCTGAAGTCTCCCTAAACTCGGTGGTGGGATTCACACCAAATCACACCATGAAGGTGAGGGGAGAAATAGGGGACCGGGAGGTAGTGGTGCTGATGGATAGTGGGGCTACCCACAATTTCATCTTTAACCATATTGTCAATCTGTTGGGGCTGAAATTAGTGGACACTGGAGGATATGGAGTGATGATGGGCACGGGAAAGGTGGAGATGGGGAGAGGAGTGTGCAGGTCTGCAGGAGAATGGTGTTGACCATTCAAGGGCTATAGGTGAGGGAGGATTTTCTTATCTTAGAATTGGGAAGTACCGATGCATCCTGGGGATGAAATGGTTGCAAACTTTGGGGGAGACCAAGGTCAACTGGGATGCTCTGAGGATGGAACTGATGGTGGAAGGACGGAGGACGGTGATCCAGGGTGATGCGGGGTTGTCGAGGGCAGGAGTATCTCTCAAATCCATGATCATATCCATACAGGAGGTGGGAGGTGGATATATGGTGGAGTTGCAGCGCTTGGAGAGGGTTAGTATGGGGGAAGAAGGAGACATTCCACCTGTGGTGCAACTGCTCATACAGCAGTTCAAGGAGGTGTTCCAACCACCTCAGGGCTTACCACCACCCAGAGAGCAAGAGCATGCAATCCTTCTGAAGGATGGAATGTCACCGATTAGTGTTCGACCTTACCGCTACCCCCAAATTCAAAAAGATGAAATTGAGAAGCTGATTAAGGAGATTTTGGAGGCAGGGATCATCAGACCAAGTGTGAGTCCCTTCTCTAGCCCAGTCTTACTACTCAAAAAGAAGAATGAGAGTTAAAGATTTTGTGTGGATTACATGGCTTTCAACAAGGAGATAGTACCAGATAAGTTCCCCATTATGGTGATTGACGAGTTATTAGATGAGTTGCACGGAGCAGTAGTGTTTTCAAAGATGGACCTGAAGTCAGGCTACCACCAAATCAGAATAAAGGATGATATTTAGAAGACGGCTTTCAAGATGCACGAAAGGGAATTATGAATTCTTGGTGATGCCATTTGGGCTCACTAACGCCCCTGCTACTTTTCAGTCTTTGATGAACTGGGTGTTCTGGCAGCATCTCAGGAAGTTTGTGCTGGTCTTTTTTTTATGACATTTTAGTGTACAACCAAATAGAGGAGGATCACTTGGAGCATTTGAAGGAGGTTCTTAAGATTCTACAGACACATCAACTGAAAGCCAACCTAAAGAAGTGCAGCTTCGCCTAGTCTAGGGTGGAATATGTGAGATATGTAGTGTCTCAAGAGGGAGTGACAGCCGACCAGACCAAGATTGAGGCAATGCAGAAATGACAAATGCCTAGGAACATAAGGGAGTTGAGGGGTTTCCTAAGACCGACTGGTTACTACAGGAGGTTTGTGAAGGGATACAGTACTATCGCTTGGCCTTTGACTGGGCAACTGAAGAAGGACAATTTTTTTATGGGGAGAGGCGGCAACCCAGGCTTTTGAGAGGTTAAAAAAGGCCATGACAACGGTTCCAGTGTTAGCTCTTCCAGATTTCAGCCAGATCTTTATAGTTGAGACCGATGCATCAGGGTATGGCTTAGGAGCAGTGTTGATGCAGAATCACATGCCTATAGCCTATTTCAGCCAGATGCTATCAACCACGGCTCGATTGAAGTTAGTATACGAGAGAGAGCTGATGGCCATCGTCTTAGCCATTCAGAAATGAAGCCCTTATCTTTTAGAAAGGCACTTCATTATTCGTACGGATCAGAGGAGTTTGAAATACTTGTTGGAGCAAAGGATGGTGACCGAAGAACATCAGAGGTGGTTGTCAAAGCTTTTGGGCTATGATTTTGAGATCCAATATCAACTAGGGGTGGAAAATAAGGCGGCGGACGCCTTATCCAGATGTGTTGGGGAACTTCAGGAGTAGACAGTTTCTGTACCACTGATAGTTAACTGGGGGGGCATCAAGGAAGAAAGCATGCAGAGCGAAGAGTTGAAGAAGATCAAGGAAGACTTGAGGAAGGATAGTAGTAGCCATTCGGGATACTATCTAGAGGAGGAGAGGTTGTTACATCAGGGGAGATTTGTGATGCTACGAACATCAGTACACATTCCCCACTTATTACAGTAATTTCACGGCAATGTAGTTGGGGGGCATTCAGGAGTACATAAGATATATAGAAGGTTGGCATCAAAGCTCTATTGGAAGGGGATGTATAAGGATGTTGAAGAGATGATGGCAAGGTGTGAGGTGTGACAAAGAAATAAATATATGACAATAGCACCAGGAGGGCTACTTCAACCATCAGCACTTCCAAACAAAGTGTGGGAGAAAGTGTCCATGGACTTCATTGACGGCCTCCCCTGCTCAGAGGGATTCACAATCATTTTTGTAGTGGTGGACCGACTTAACAAGTATGCCCATTTTATTCTCTTACGACATCCTTACACCGCAGTATCAGTGGCGGCAACATTTATCAGGGAAGTTGTGAGATTACATGGGATTCCTGAGTTGATTGTATCTGATAGAGACAAAGTGTTCCTTAGCCAGTTTTGGAGGGAGTATGCAAGGCACAGGGCACTATTCTCAAGAGAAGTACCGTCTACCATCCACAAATAGACGGACAGACAGAGGTGGTTAACTTGAGCTTGGAAACATATTTGAGGTGTTTTGCCTCTGAAACACCGCGGATGTGGGTGAAGTGGTTACCTTGGGCCGAGTATTGGTACAATACATTGTACCATTTTGCTTCTCAAATGACTCATTTCAAGGTGATGTATGGCAGGGACCCCCCACACCTAGTGCACTATGGGAGGGGAAGCACACTACTTTCTTCAGTTGAGCAGTACTTGGAGGAAAGGGACAAGGTGCTGGAATAATTGATGAAACATCTACTGAGGGCACAACAAATCATGAAAAAGCAGGCGGATTCACATAGGAGGGACATACAGTTTGAGGTGGGAGAGAAGGTATTCCTAAAACTATGCCCCTACAGGCAAAGGACAGTTGCGAGAAGGGGGAACGAGAAGCTGTCTCCAAGATACTTCAACCCTTATTAGGTGTTGGACAGGATCGAAGCAGTGGCGTACCAACTAAAGTTACCACCATCAGCCACCATACACCCAGTTTTCCATGTGTCCTAGTTGAAGAGAGCTCTAGGGAGCATGCAGTTAGCACAGAACTCCCAGCTACATTGACTGAGAATTTGGAAGTAGTTTTAGAACCACTGTAGCTTACATGAGTGAGATCAGATAAAGAGGGAAACAAAGAAGTGTTGATTAGATGAAGAGGCCTTCCCGACTTGGATACTACTTGGGAGCCATTTGAAAGAATGAAAGATCAATTCTCCTCATTTCACCTTGAGGACAAGGTAAGTCTTTGGAAGGGGAGTACTGTTAGGCCAGCCCAGAAGAGGCCGGCTGGACCGGTCCAGTTATATTCCAGGCGAAACCAAGCAGGGGGCGGAAGCCCTGTCTGGTTTTATCTTGAGTTTGAAAAGAATTGGGGATCATCTTGGAGGCGTGGGCTCTAGTCTTCCTTGACTAGAGATTTTGGAGAGTTAATATTCCTCTCGAATTGAAGATTATTGTAACGTTTGCTGTTTTTATTCGTCTACTAGTGGAATACAAGTTAATTGCTTGGATTTGCTTCATATTTCGATTCGTATCTCTCTGTTTTCTCCTGATTTTTGTTGTTTTGCTGCTGTAAACAGCAGTAAAACTGATGTTTGCTCATCCATTTTGGTAGGTTTGCTTGCGAACTCAAGTATTACCTTAGGGTTACTTGTGAACTCAAGTACTTCCTATCAGGCTCCTCTTAGGAGTTGCCCGTAAATTTGATTTAGAATGGGGCTTACGGCTCCATTTAGGAGTTGCTCGTAGATTTAATTTTAGAGATTATTACTTCACTTAGAAGTTTCCCAAACAATGGGCCTTACTGCTTCCATTAGAAGTTACATGTAGGTTTGATTTAGTTTGAATTTGATTTAGGGTGAGTTACTTCATTTGGAAGCTCCCTCAACACATTAATTTGAGTAGGTCTTACTGCTTCCATTGAAAATTGCTTGTTAATTTAGTTTGGGATAAGTCTCACTGCTTTCATTCAAAGTTGTCTGATAGTTTTTATATTTGAAATAGGTTGTGATTGTTTACTTCACTTAGAAGTTTACCCAATGAATTAATTAATAATAGGTCTTACTACTATTAGAACTTACCTACTAGTTTAGGTTTTGGATAGGTCTTACTACTTTCATTGAAAGTTGCTTGTAATTTAAGTTTGTAGCATTTAGGAATAGCTATTTTTAGTCACTTTCTTCCTGCTTTAGTAGCTTTCTTATTGCTTCAGCACTATTTTAGTTTCAACAGTTCGCTTTTAGCACTGTAGTTTTAGTTACAATACTTTTGACCATTGTTTTTAACACTGTTGTTTTGTTACAATACTAAATTTGTTCTTGTTTAATTATTTGCAGGTATTTAGAACCATCATTTGCAGGAGTTTGTTAGAGTTGGGGACTTGGGGTCTTATTTGGAGTTTGAGTTTTTGTAGTTGTGGAGTTTGAGTTTGGGTCATCAGGTGAACTATAGTACAAGAGATGATTTAAGTGCAATCATTTATATTTTTTTAATTGCATATTTAATTAGTTAATTAATTAAAAAGGATTTTAATTCTGTGAGAATCTTCTTTCAATTGATATACCACAAAAGTGGTTTTCTGATAGTATCCCACAACATTTTAAAAGGTGAAATCGGGAATCGAGGCGTTTTGGCTAAGCGAGGCAAGGCGTAAGCCTCGAGGCGGATAGAGGCGTAAGCCTAAAAAATGATAAAAATAAAGTAATTAATAGTGCCGAGCATGTACCGCTCGGAACTGAGCGGTACTTGTTCGGTACCGAGCATGTACTGAGCAATATCGAGCATGTACCTAGTGGTACTGGCTTGGTACCGAGCGTGTACCTAGTGGTACCGAGCATGTACCGCTCAGTACCGAGCATATACTTGCTCAGTACCGAGCGGATCATAAGTTACGACATTTTGATAAGAAGAAACAACGGGAGCTCGTTGGCTTTGAAGGTAACTTTCTCCCTTTCGAGGCGCTGCCTCGATGCGCCTCGGCGCCTCACATATTGAGGCGTACGCCTCCGTGGAAAAAGGCGTAAGCCTCGCCCGGACATTCGAGGCTTAAGCCTCAATTCGCCCGACCTCCGCCTCGAGACTATCCCAACAAGACTGCTCCACAAACAAAGTCTAACCATGAAAGACAAATCCAACCTTTCTCATTATTTCTAGCTTTCAACCACCGGTTTCTCATTCAAAATCATGAAAGAGACTCCTCTCATCAAATACTTAAGTGGTCACTCTGGGGCCTAGGGGAACTTATCCAGTCGGGCTATCTTCAAGTCAGTCGATTTGAAAGTTGGTTGCTAACTTCACTTCATTCAAGGTAAGAATGGACATTTTAAATTTATTAATTAATTGAAAGAAATTTTAATTCATAGTGTTTTAAATTCATCAATTAATTAATTATTTAATAGAATATTACAATTTATTTTTCATTTTTAAATTTAAGATTTAATTTCAAATCAATGTTTTTTTATCAATTAATTATTTTAAAATGCTCTCAAAAATGATGTTTTAGAATGGCTCTTAGATTGCTCTCCAAAAGCTCTCCAACATAAAATTTGATAACCTTCTGGCAACCCCTCCTCACGAAGGGAGGTAGGGAGGGCATTTGCCCTTTCAATCCACTTGGTCGGATAACATATTCAACGGCCGAGGGCTTCAAGATGTTGATTAACCAGGTATAGGTCTTCTGGTCTTCAAATAAGACACATGTTATAATTTTCATTAAAAATGTCATATTTTTATTTTCTTGAAAATTTGGTAGCATCCCGACGTCCCCTCCCCACAAAGGGATGTTGGGAGGGCATTTGTCTTTTCAAATTGCCCGGACAGATCAAAAAGTGGACGGTCGAGGGCTCCAAGATGCTGATTAGTCCCGATACAATCTTTAGGTTTTCATTTCAAGGTTCTTGTTTATTGTTTTTTATTGGAAATGTTATATATTCTTTCCCAAAAATCCGGCAACCTCCCGGCCCAGCAAAGGGAGATAGGGAGGGCACTTGCCCTTTCAATCCGCCTAGCTAGATCAAAATGTTGATGGTCGAGGGCTTCGGGACGCTGATTGGTCCCGACACGAGTCTTCAAATCCTTCAGTTTGCAGTTGCGACGTCTGTATCACGGATAAATTTAGTCTTTCGTCATCAATCAATCGGTCATAGGAGGGAATAGAAGTTCTCCTGCAAGTGAGATGCTGACGTAGGGGGACGTGTGTTCAGACAGGAGGGGGTTATCTTTCAAAAAGATGCTAAATCATCCAAAAAATACACATCTATTAGGTTGCAAATTTTATTTTCCCAGACAGTTAGCATAAAAAATAGCTCTTGAGAAACAAGTGCATCTACTTCCATTGCAGTACTCAAAAGAATAGGTTCAACTAGTAAATGCTTAATCATAGTTTACTTAGCTAATCCACCCAGGAAATAAATTAGGCTTATAAACAATCGACATTGTGAAAGATTAATCAAGATGGTAAAAAACCGCACCACATGCAATTTAATTCTTACTAAATGAAAGCATTAAGACTGAATCCATAACACAAGATAATACAATTACAAATTATATATATATATATAGCAATGCATTTGCACATGACTGAAAAAAAGGTACATTATATCCAAGAAAACCTTTACTTTTCTTTAATTGGCTGAATAAAATATATTGCATCCATTGAAGTCATTGGCTCCCTTCTTTTGAAAAGATCTTCTACCACTGCAAGAAATTTTTTGAAGGAGTTCTTAAAGCATTACTCTGCAAGCTCAACTTAAAAAAGTAATAAGTATCTTGCAAAAAGTATATACCTTTGGGACAAATTTAAACAGCACAATAACTGAAGAAACGACATGCTAAAACCAGAAATGAAACATGATGAAATAGAGAGAGTTTTTTTTTTAATTCAACATGTACTTACATGAAATTCCCTCATCTGTGATATCTGCCATCTTGAAAGAATAGGACATTATTTTGACAGTAAATTTATCCGTTATTAGTACCTAGATAAAGAAAATTGTGCAACGGTGAATATTTAATATGGTCAGTGAGTGTGTAAAATGCTTACAAAAACATCAGGTGAGAATTGTCATCAATGATATTTTGCATATTTAAAATGAATGACAAAGTTCTCTATCATAGAAAATTCATCTGAATGATATTAAATTTCCCAATTGACAATAGTACAAGCTCCGCAGAAAGTTCTACATAAACTTGATAATGTGCCAAAAAAAAAACTTGTGTAAATTACAATTAATAGTTAAAGCAACACTAAATAAAAATGAATGAGAAGGATGATTTGTAAAGCCAATCCCAATTTTTTTGGACAAGACTAATGATGATGATATGGTATTGATGACAACTGTGTTGACAAGAGAAATGTATAGCATGACGTGCATCTAAAAGTTTCAGTACATGCTATGACATTGTATGTAGGGAGGGGGTGCCATTTTGGTAATGCTAACTGTTCCTGAAGTTTTTGGGATGGTCAATGTCATGTTTTTCAATCCTTCCTCTTCCCTCCCAAACCCTCTAACTTATTACTGCATGGCACATACTCCAATGCAGCATTCCCGTTGTTTGGAGGCCCAAGATAGTTGAATAAGGCTTCGTTTGGGATAACTTTTTTCCTGCTTCTAAAAATAGCATTCTTGTACAAAAATTAAAACTTTTTAACCAGAAAGCTGCTTTAAGAAGCAGCAAAAAAGCCGTCCCAAATGAGGCCTAAGATTGAGGGTGTTGCAGCTGCAGATAACTGAATTGGTTATGATATCAAAATTACAATAAAAAAATAGTTAAAAGCCATGTCAAGGTTTGGTTATTAAGGGCTTATGCATCGATAGCTCACAACTTTATCAGCCTAATTTCTCACCCTAAAATCACCCAAAAGGCAAACATGCAGCATCTGAAGCTACACTAGCCCGTTATCCAGGCCAATTTATGATTTAGCATAGGATAAGCACTATCAAAAGCTAAATTATGATGCTAGTTAACCAACAGACAATAGAAACTCATCCTTTTTACAGACACAAGATAAGTAGAAGTAATTATCTAACAAGTGTTCTCTAGCTTAAATAGAAAATTATGTAGATATTTTTTTATTAATTTTTTACCAACGGAACCAAACTAAGCAGAAGTGGACAACGAGTGGAAAAATAAGCAGAAATACATGAATAAATAAGTAAAACAGAAAACCGTTAAAAAATGAATCAAAAGCACCTTCCAAGTTGATTTGGATTCCGTCACTTTTGCCGAGCGAAGCATTTCAAGCAACAGCCCTAGTATCATAGAATCATGTAAAGTATGAGGCTAAAAGCGAAATTCTGCATACAACCACTAGAGAAAGTAAGTAGCAAAGCTAGAAGGCAGGAAAACTTCTAGGAAAATGTACTTCAGACCGTAAAAAATGATATATGATTTTTTTAATAGTTCAGAGCCAGTAAATTGTATGTTCCTGCAATTGGTTCATATATATTTGATATATATAAAATGCTTTTGATAGAACAGAGCTAGATAGTTGCACAAACTGATCCAAAATAACCCATATGTCCTAGTAAGTTATATTAGGTTAGGAACACGACAGAAAAACTGCCCAAGATCTATTTGGAAGAAATCATCAACATATGCATTAAATTTTTCATAAATCTTAAATAACATAAGATTTCCTATCAGATCCTTATCAGGTTACTACAAATAATCTAATTACTACAAAAAAGGTCATTACACTATTATTCTTATCAAAATGTTTTATACAATAATCATGATCTCTATTATTAAATAGGAGATAAAAGGAAATTTATTCCAAATAGATCTTGGGCAATTTCTCTGTTCCGCACCTAACCTAAAATAACCCGTTAGGAAATATGGGTTATGTTGGGTAGAGTCATAATAATAATGCTGAAAAAATTTCCACAATAAGTAAAAATTATTCATAAAACAAGTGAACAAGAATTTTCCAATGCCCCATAGTTTCTCGACTCAAAACAATCATGATTAAGATCCTCCATTCATCAATCATCTCATGGCATTGTATTCTTTAAATATATTCTATTATACTTTAAATTGACGATTCACTTATTATTATGTCTTTCATGCGAGCACTTAATTGCCAGTTCAAATCCGCCGTATCAATTTCTACCTTAATAGAAAAAAAAAAACTCACATTTATCCTATAGCAATAAACAATTTTACAATTTAATTAAAAATCTCAAGGTTGTTTGGCTAACCTTAATTGAGTTATTAACCAGCGTTATTTGCTTATTCAGGCACTTCCAGATTTCACAATCCCATAATGGTGAGATTAGCATATTAGGTTTTCCTTACTGCTAATTGGCTTATAATGCCTCCACAACAATTAGGCTAATCACACATCCACCGCGGTTAGGTTAATCACTAGTGCAACAACGTCCACTTAGGTAAGACAAAGAAGAATATGAAAGGATTGGGATACAAATGAGGAAGAGAAGGAGAAAGAGAGAAAAAGAGATGAGGAGCTATTAATAACTGACTAATCACTAATTACAAAGTCAAGAATTGTGTTATTCACCTTCCCTTCAAATTATAAACTGATCACTTTTTAAGTACTCATAAATTAGCATGAATTAACTAATTAAAATCCAAATTATCTATTTGATAAATCAATTAATTAATTAGTTCTTTAATGTCCTAATTTCTAGTTGCTCATAACTTGTTGAAGACCTAATTGATTAGCCTTTGATTAACTATAATGTATGCTCACTGAGTATTTAATAATTAATTATTAAAACCTAACAAAATATCCATAAAATCACAAGGTTTTTTTATCAAAGAGTTAGAGTCTATCCTTCATGGGAGGTGGTAAGTGTAAAGATCAGCCACGTTGAATGTAAAGAAGAAATTGAGATCAGAGGGGATCAATTTAACGTATGCGTTATCATTAATTCATCTGAACATAGGGAATAGTTCAAATTTTTGTGGTTGAAGCTTCGAATAGGAACATATTTCCTTGCGTAGGCAAAGTATGAAGAGATCGCCGACTTCGAAAATATTTTATTTTCGTTGTGTCTGCTGTCAGTTTATACTTCGTATCGGACTTGAGTTTCTCAACTTTTTGAACTATTACATCAAATTCAATAACCCATTGGATGACTCGAGAGATCTTGGGTTTTGCAAGAACAATAATATCCATTATGAGATTTGGTGAATGTGTTAACAATGCTAAAGGGTTTTCAGCCAATGGATATGCTTATCATAGAATTGAAGGCAAATCTGGCTTGAACTAATATTTTGTCTTATTGCTTAGATTGATCACCAGCAAAAAACCAAATTATGCTACTTAAAGTACAGTTTACTAGCTCTGTTTGGCCATCACTTTGTGGATGATATGCAAAACTGAGTCGTAATTTAGTTTGAAGCCACTTCAAAAGTTCCTTCCATAAACAGTCGAAGAATTTAACATCCCATTATAATGCCAAACTAAGGAATGATATGTAAGTGTATAACCTCCTTAAAAAGTTTATCCACGATAACTACACTATAAATTTTTCTTACAACCTAAGAAGTGGGATATCTTGCTAAATAGGACCATGAATAAATCCATTCCTTGTGCAATTTGCAGCATCCTCGACACAAAGTCAATGCTAAAATCTTCCTAAATGGAGTATGGTACCTATAAGGAGGTGTATATGTTAGTGCTTTGACAAGTTCCTTTAAAATTGTGGCAGGTAGTGCACTTCTCACCAAATTGACAAATATCTTGTCGCAATCTTGGCCAAAAAATCAAGATGGCACAAATTGAAATGTCTTATCTTTGCGTGTATGAGATGCTAATTTTCCACCATGATATTCTTTAATGAGTTGTTATAGATGTGATGTGTCTAAAATGTATAACGGTTTTCCCTTGAAGAGATAGTCTTTGTGGATGGAGGAGGCCCATGATGGCAAGAGATTGTTGCAATTAATCTAATGGGTGGCAAAATCTTTGTCACTTGTGTATAGCTCTCGGAGTGCCTCCACACCATGATACTAATTTGAATGGTGAGAATGAGGTTGGATGGTCGGCTAAGAGCCTAGGCCATGTGGTTTTTTATTCCTACTTAGTGTTTCAAAACGACACTGAAATTTTGCAAAAATACAACCCACTGAATATGCATACGGCTGAGATTTCATTGAGATTGCAAAAATCATAGTGGTTGATGGTCGCTTAGCACTTCAAATTATTGGTAGAGTAAGTAGTGCTCTTATTACTTCAAAGCTTGGATGAAAACATATAATACATGCTCATATAATGACCACGTTTTTAGCTCATAAGATTGAGCTTTTCACTAGATAACTCCATAAGTTTCTCAACTCGTGTAAGAACTACCCCAACGCCAATTGCAAAAGCATTAGTAGCAACATAGAATTGTTTCTCAAAGTTCACAATATATAGGTCAGGCTGAGGAGTGCCTTGAATTGTGTGAAGCTATGTTGTTGTTCTTGCCCCCAAATAAGGTGTTTGAGCTTGAAACAATTCATAAGTGGTACTGCAATTGTGTTCAAATTGTGGATAAAGCGTCTATAGAAGTTTGCAATTCCATGGAAGTTATGGCCTTCTGTGATTGACAACAATGTTGGCCAAAATAATATCTCCACTATGCTTATTTTTTCAAAGAATGGAAAATAATAGCATGAGGTAGTATAGATGATCGTCTAGGGATTCACTATAAACCAAAATGTCGTCAAAATAAATAGCACAAAAATGACCAATAAAAGGTTCGAATACCTTATTCATCAACTGCATAAAAGTGCTTGGGGCATTGCATAGCCTAAACAGTTTGACTCGACATTCATACAATTCTTCACAGGTCTTGAACACCACCTACTTGTCGTTGGGTCAAATGGGAATCTAATGTTACCCATTATGAAGGTCCAATTTGGAGAATATAAAAGCTCCATAGAGTTTATCTAACAAATCTTCTATTGTGGCATGGGAAAGTAGGACTTAATTGTGATTATTGCTCAATGTTCGACTATCGATGCACATGCGCCAGGTTCTTTGCTTTTCTATGATGATAAAGGTAGGTACAGTGTATGGGTTCACAATGTCGAATAAGTTTCTTTCACAGTAATTCAACCAATTTCTTGTAGGATTTAATGCTCCTTCAGATTCATTCTATAAAGTATTAATTCAGTAATTTAGCCTCTGGACAAGGACAATTTGGTGTTGTATCACTCACATTGGTGAAGTTGATTAGGAAGTTCTATATCACCAAATTGTGCAGCAAATATTGCACGGTGGGAAGGACCTTCTAAGAGGAAGTGTTCGGTTTAGCCATTAGCAAGGGAAACACCGTATTCTCATTCTAGCAAGCTAAGAGCAACTGAGAGTTTGAGAAAATAATGCATGCAAATTTATCAGCAACAAGGTCTTGCTTGGAGAAGGCATGGAAGTAGCCTAATTTACTTGCCCTACTTAAATGCATAAGCATTTGTGCAGCATTCGTATCATGCTCCCATGTTGAATCGCCATGGTTTTCCCAGGATTAAGTAACACATTCATATTTGTGAGATCTCATAAAACTTGGCAAATAAATTTTTTGCCAACAGAGAAGCTTACCTTGCATAGATCGGTTACAAAAACATCAACCCTTTTTTGATCCAACTGATATTGTGCGGATGAGTATGCTTTGTTGTATTTAATTAGTGCCTTCACAGCCTTTTTTTAAGCAATAAAATTTCTATGTGCACTAATGTCCATGTTGCGTTTGCAGACTTTTCCTCTAATAATGAACCTTGTCTGAAATATTGCATGCTATTGCCTTGCTATGGGTTGCTTCGAAGCTAATAATACCTTTTCGAGAATGCATAATAGAAATTCAACTTCATCTCCAGGTACGCCCTTAAACTCCTCAATCAAGGGAAATACTTCACCGGGTTAGATCTTGGATTCATCATCAACTAAATGTATCTACCAATGATTGGAGCACATATTAGATCTATGACCAGGATGGAAGTATATAAACCATTTAGATGGTTCGAGCTTATTGTAAATGTTATCTCAGGTGAACCTTGATAGGAAATACTCGTAGATCTCAAGTATTTCCTATCAATTTTCGGAAAACAGTGAGATTTCTCCACACAAATTCACGAAAACAGCAGATAATTTGTATTATTTGATGAAAGGGAAACGGAAAATAGCAAGATACAATTGATCCTCTATTCGAGAAGAGTATCTATCTCTCCCAAATCTCTAGACTTCACTAGAGCCCAAAAAAAAAACCTAAATCTAAGAGATCTCAAATTTCAGCTAAATTCAAGATGCTCTAACCCTAGGAAAACAAACTATTTAATGCATACAATCAAAAAGAAAATCTCTAAACAATCCCTACATTCAAATTTCCCTCCTAACTCCCAAAAAATCCATCCAAATTGGCTCTTGTGGAACTTGCGGCTCATACAGGAGGCGGACTCTCTGGACCGGTCTAACAATACTCCCCTCCGAACAATCCACCTTATCTGCAAGGTGGAAAGACAACACCTTCCTCCATTTCCTCATCATCACAAACGATAAGGACCTGAAGAGTTCAATCATTACACCTGTGCCCCAGAGTATACTTCTCGTCACATCTGAAACAAAGCCCCTTCGCCCTCTTTTCCTGTAATTCTGTTTCTATGAGCTTCTTGATGTCGTCCCCAGGTCTTTCTCCTGCAATCTTTTCCTTTGAAGTCCCTCGAAAAATATCTGATGTTGGCTCTTATGATGCCAATAATGTGGTGGTCATCCTATACGAGCCTCCTAAGCTGCTGCCTCTCGTCTCTCTCTCTCTAGGTGTCTCTGATCCTCCACCAACTGAGCTAGCTTCATGGCCTCTCACAAGTCACAAGATCTCATCACTCTAACTGCTGCCCGGATCTCTGGTGTCAGTCCCTTCATGAAATTTTCCTCTAGCATTGTCTCAGAAAGGCGGTCCAATCAGCTAGCAAGGTGCTTTAATCTCTCCTGGTATTCCATCACTAAACCATCATATGTCAAGGTGAAGAACTGCTCGTAGAAGTCTCCTCCCCTGCCAATTCGAAAATGTTCTACTAAACAATCCTTGAACTCCCTCCAACTCCATACAGGTCATCACATATCCCTCCACTGGTACTAAGCCAAAGCCTTCCCTTCCAAACATAGGCCAGCTACCGTCAGCCTCTCTTCCTTCATCAGCCTGTTGACAATAAAATATATTTCCACCCTGTAAATAACCCATGTGGATCTTCTCCCTAAAAAATAATCATCTCCTCCGTCGACTCTGCTTCCTCCAAAATTTTTCATTCCCCAAGGGGTTGGTTCCCCCCAATCGTGTCGATCATCTCTCTTCCGCTCGCACCCAAACCATTCACCACAAGCCCACCTTATCCCTTCAATTTCAACACTCCTTCAATCATATTCAACCCCTCTCCTTTTAAATTTGACACCTCTTCGATCATAGTCAAGTCCTCGCTTTTCAAATTCAGCATCTCTTCTTTCAAATTCAACATCCCTCCACTCATGCCCCACCCCCTCACGCCTCTCCACATACCCTTTATCCGACTCCTCCCTAGGAAGCCTTAGGGGAGGCATTTTTTCTGTTCCCTCCAAAATCTCCACCTCTTGATCTTCCATTCGTCTGATCGGCTTAGGGTTTTCCCCACTTCCTTGGCAGTCGGCATCTTCCCTCACCTCTGATGACAATATTTTGGTTTGGCCCTCATGCACTTTTTCAACATCTCCTCTGGGATGGAAAATTTTGAATCGAACTTATCATGGATGACGGAGATATCCTTTTTTATATCTAAAACTTGAGTTTGGAGATCCGAAATTTCAGATTTCATTTGTCCGATCTCCCCTTCCAATACTTCTACCTTTCTTCCAGCCATGGGAATATGGATTTAGGCTCCAATAGCAAAGATCAACAAGCTTGACGTGAATATGGCCTCGCAAACAGCAAAAACAATAAGATCGGAGAGGAAAATGCAGCATAAATCAGTGAGGACTTCTATTTCAGCCCAGGAAATTGGTCTAATACCAATTTGAAAAGAAACACGTGTAGATCTCAAGTATTTCCTATCAACATTCGGAAAACAAAGAGATTTCTCCACAGAAATTCATGAAAACATCAAATAATTTGAATTATTTGATGAAAGGGAAATGGAAAATAGCAAGATACAATGGATCCTCTATTCGAGAGGAGGATCTATCTCTCCCAAATCTCTAGACATCGCTAGAGCCCAAAAGAAAACCTAAACCTAAGAGATCTCAAATTTTAGCGAAATTCAAGATGCCCTAACCCTAGGAAAACAACTATTTAATGCATACAATCAAAAAGGAAATCTTTAAGCAGTCCCTACATTAAAATTTCCCTCCTAACTCCCTAAAAAATCCTTCCAAATTGGCTCCCGTGGAACTTGCGGCTCATATAGGAGGCGGACTCTTCGGCCTCTTGTTACGTTCAACCGGTCCCGTATGGGCCGGCTGGACCGGTCTAACAAACCTATCTTGCTAACTGCTTTAATTTCATTATTTATAGCATTCAACATGGTCGATTGCCACTAAAGGGGATTTTGTCTAATGCTTTGAGGAGAACTTTTTACCATGTCACTACTCAGTTCAGTGGGTGGTTTATTGTATGAGGCTGATTTGGAGCCGTAGTTGAGTTGAATCTCCAACTTATATGTGTAATATACGGCCTGTGATAACAAATATACAACATTCATCTCAAATTTGTCTTGTATATCTTCCTTCAAGCCTCCTATGTATGTAGTTACGATTTGTTGATTGGGTTTGCTACGATGGTAAGATTGTTCCTCGCACTAAGGTAGTAGAACTCTTCCATGTAAGAACTAATAGTGGTTCCTCTGAGAACAACGTTGATATTATACATATAGGAGTTGTTCGTAATTGATCGGTAAGAGACGGACACATACAAATTGTTTAGTCTAGATCAGTCCCTAACCGACCAAGAAGAGCTACCGCTAGCAAGCTCTGGCTCCAACCTTCAATTTGAAGCTACATATTGGACTTTGACTCGAAATAATAATATACACGACAAGCTATATTGAATTTATCTTATGTACATTTTTCTGTACTCTACCATATAGTCTTTTCTTATGTACATTTTTCTATAGTCTACCATATATTGAGTTTATCTTATTTACATTTTTCTATAGGACTTTGACTCGAAATAGTCTCCTTTGGCGTCGAACTGCTTTTGCAGTAGGCTATCGGTCTATCCCAAAACCTTGGGCTCCACATAGATGACCAAGAAGTATGGAAGCAAATAAATAAGATCCTCAATTTTCCCTAGTTTGATTGGAATGATTAAAAATATATTAAAAAAAAAAGAAACAAAACAACAACGAATATTTCTTTCTTGTTGATTGAGGAAGGAAAGTGGTGGCACCGTCGGAGATCAGCATTGATGGCTTCTGATAATCACATTGTTCACGCTTCCCCGTACAAACAAAAACGCTTAATTTTAAGATTAAAACGCAGCAATTAGCACCAACAGCCCACATTTGTTATTCTACTGAGATCATACATGGTGCAGTTATTATTACAATAGACAACAAATTGTAAGATAATAGAAGAAGAATTTAAGCGAAGAGACTGACTATCGCGGCTAGTCTGGCGAAAGGTCTTGTAATCCCCAACGGCACCGCCATGGAACGAGCCAGATTCCGACATGGCATCGCCTCCCCGCAGCCGCCTCAATGCAGGTCAGCAGTTAAATAATCGGTTGTTCTTCGATAAAAAGAGAAGGAGCCGAACGAGGATTCTGGGACTTCTTCTCGAAACACGGTTCGGTGGATGAATAAGAGGAAACAAAGGAAGTGGCCAGGGAGATCTACCGGTGAACGCGAATAAAGTGGCGCGAGATCGGCGATGGGAGGTTGAAACGCGCGCGACAATTTCTTCATTGTTTGATCTGTGGCGGCCAAGTGGTGGACGGGGATAACGAAATCGGAGCGAGAAATGGGGCACGCGGGAACTATACACTAGAACAAGGCATTGGGCGGGTTGGTTCGGATCCGGCTTAAACCCGCCCACTCATATGTCGGGCCAAGTGGATGATCAAGTAGAATAAAGTGAAGGAATTTTGATGCTACAGAAAATGCCTATGTTCTCCATGTATTTTGATGTTTTTTAATTAAATTTAGGATCATATAAATTTCAATTTCACCAAATTTATAATCAAAAGTAAATATCATAATGCATATCTATGTTATTAAATGATCCGATCTGACTCTAAATAAGCTCAAATTAAACACATAATTATGTTTGAAAACTTTTTTTACAAAGAAAAATGACCACACAAATGAGCTCAAATCTCACCCACTTTGTAGGATAATTGTACTCCCTATTATATAGTAAATTATTAAACTAGTTTAGGATTTAGGAGTCATATAGTGATTGATATGCTCGTACGACGAGCTGAACGTCCAAAATTAAAATTATTTTGATCGGACACGAATCTCGAGGGATAACCTAGTTGTAAACATCCAAAATTAAAATTAGGATCATCCGAACTCTAATTTCAGTAAACTTGTAGTTGAACTAAACATCTTGAAAATATGAACCCAACGACACCAAACTCAACTCAATCCGAGCCCAAATGGGTCCTAATCAAGGACCCAAAGCAGTTAAAAGGTTCAAACCACAATTTGGATTACCAAACGGTTTATAAATGTGACATTCTTATAGTCGAATCGAGCGGCTCGACGAGAAGAATCCAACGACCCCAATATCACTGAATTCTGATGTCACTAAGATGTCCAAATGTCCAACAAACGGTTTATGATCAAGAGAATCAATATTGGCCGCCCATACAAACTACTCCCAAAATATCCTTGTCTTCCTCTTATTTACGGGTCATGCCACCCTAGAAAATCTATAAATAGAGCCACCCTTTCTCATGAAAGGGAGCCTCAAGCCAAAATAAATAAGAGAGAGATCGAAGATCGCTCTTGCCTCTTTACTCCTTCTCGACCACCGCTCAGAGTTCCGCCGGACCACCGCCTGACGCCGAAGTTTCGCCAGACCACCACTCGAGGCCAGGATTTTTGGTGGATTGCCATTTGAGGTCGGGAGTTCTGCCAAATCACCCTTGAGGCCCGGAGTTTCGCTGGACCACCACTTGAGGCATGTAGTTTCGCCGGACCACCACCTAACGTCGGAGTTCCGTCGGACCACCACTTGAGGTTTGGAGTTCCGCCGGACCACCACTTGACTCCTGGAGTTCTGCCAGATCACCACTTGACGACCGGAGTTCCACCGGACCACCATCTGACGTAAGACTTATATTGAACCACCGTCAGACTACCAACATACACCCGAACTTCCAAGTGACTTTGGACTTCTGTTAGACCACTAAATGAGGCCGGACTTTCTTCTACCCCCCGAATTCAACCATATGATTGACACTTGTATTCTCATCACCCTCGAGGGTGAATTAGCCCAGTGTAATCTACCCAAATACTATTGTAATCATTTCAACTGGGCAAGACCCCATGGTTTTTCCCCTTTTCAGGGTTTTCTACATAAAAAATCTTGTGTTTTATGTATGTGAGCTGAATATCTATACAACGCTAAGACGCAATATTATAACTTTATCACTACATTTATTCTAGCAAGCAACAATATGACTCCGGAACTAAGCTGTTTAATTGTATTAACTTCAGCCTAATTTTATTCCATTTGGTAGCCTATATGGCTACATAGGTTTAGTGCTTTCTTTTGATTGTGTGTAGCCTATTATATTGCTACATGTCTATAAATACCTAGCCATTCATTATAATAAGGAGCTTTTTGGATATTAATAAAATTAGAGTTTTACTCTATTGTGAGTTCATGTATCCTAAGATTTGTTCTTAGGTGGTAGTTTCTATCTCCAATGAGTTCTTGGAGTGGTGTCCGACGACCGTCATCGGATTGTCAACATGGATTCGTCGAGCCCCTCCGGTCCAATGTCATTTGGTATCAGAGCCGGCGAGATACTGGCATTGCCAATATAGCCGATGATCTTTTCTGATTCGGAAGGAAGAATCAATTTCTTGGTGGTGAAGCTAGGCGAAGGAAGCAGATGCTTGTGGTGACGTTGCTCTGTGGAATAAACCAGATATCGCCTCTCCAAGAAGAAGGAGCGGTGTCATTTGCTCACCGAAAGATCTTCTCATCTACAGTACGAGAAAAAAAGAGTTTGTTCTTGTCTGTACCCACAGGAGTTCAGGTGGCGGGCCGACAGCCACCTTCTACTGTCTGGATCGCAATAACAAATCCTTATAATAGATTGAAGGCAAGATCTTTAGTTCTTGAAAACCAAATCCTCTTCGTGTAGTGAGGTGGTGCTTCCTAAGACTTTGTGAGTTTTCTCTAGTCTGGACGTTCTTTCTTGTTGGTGTTGGTGCTCAACGCAAGTTTCATGCTCTCTTTGTTTTTTATGTGAGATCATCTGGGATTCGGCGTCAAGTGTTAGGCTCACAAGAGAGCTGTTGTTAGCATATTCTAGCCACTAAGAACCGTAGAATTCTGATTCTTGGTCCATAAATTAACATAGCAAGATGTGGCCTCGTCGGACTCGGCAGCGATCATGTCAAGAAGCAGAAATCGAAGATCTTTTACAAGAAATTGTCCAACTCAAATTACGATTGTCAAGAATGGAACAAAGGAATGATTTGAGTCCTCTTGCCCAGGACATTGCTGGCATCCGACGATAAGGAAAATATGTTTCGTTGGAAGCTTATAGATCTTCTATTCAAACCGAATGCTTACGAACCAATGATGGAGAGGGTATCTTAGATGATCGGTTCTTTTTTTTTTTGGCAACGACGTACGTATTTGAAGGACCACCTCGTCAATCTTCTACCCCACCCTCAATCGAGTCCAGCTTTGAAGAATTTGAAGATCCGTTGTCGAAATTGTCATGTTTTCCTTTTTAAGATGAGCATGTGTACGACATGTATGATGACGACACGTTCAATGGAGTTCTTGATGGTAAGCAACCCACATATGATGTTAATGAGAATAGCAAGATAAAAGGCCAATAGGAGTTAGTCATGCATATCATCCCTAATAAGGCGATGGATGTGCTTTCCATCAATGATAATGGAATTGGTATGATCCAACCAGAACATGGCAACCACCTTGGTATCTTTGTATATTCGGACAGCTCTCGCATTTTTGTTCGTCATCATGTCGCCATCGTCGCCGGCGTCATTATCAGCAAAGGTTTTCCAACTCATGGATTCCTGAACAGATACAACTTTCCACAACTATATCAGCAAATTGATTATCTCGTTGGACCGGATGGAAACTTGGTGACTAGAAGAAATAAATGTTATGAGCTACTTTTTCACTCTAACATTGATTTACATCAAGCTCCCTCCTGATTGTAGTACCAGGGATTCATCACTATGGATTCTCTGATTCAAATTCCGAGGCCTCTTCAACCGATCCAGTAATCAATAATAGCTTCATGCCAGAAGATGTTGAACTTGAAAATGAGAAGGTGCTAATAAAGATGCATTTTGAGTTTGTCCACTATCCCATTCGTCATTGATTTCATCTTATATTGAAGTCTCTCATAGAAGGGAAGAAAGACATCAGGTGGAAATATCCAGACCGATTTAGTCAACCAAACACACCTCCTTAGTGTGAAAAATTGGACATCTTCTTATGAGTCTGAAGTTTCTCCTACCCCAGTAGTATGACGACAGAGCTGAGTTGTTTGATTGTATTAAATTTAGGCTAATTTTATTCCATTTGGTAGCTTATATGACTACATAGGTTTAGTGCTTGCTTTTGATTGTGTGTAGCCTATTATGTTGCTACATGTCTATAAATACATAGCCATTCATTGTAATAGGGAGATTTTTGGAGATTAATAAAATTAGAGTTTTACTCTATTGTGAGTTCATGTATCATAAGATTTGTTCTTAGGTGGTGGTTTCTTTCTCCAATGAGTTCTTAGAGTGGTGTCCGACAACTGTCACCGGATCGTCGACGTGGATTTGTCGAGCCCCTCCGGTCCGGTGTCACAATATTTATAAAAAATTCTAAGAAAAAAATTTGGGTTGATAGATAAAAGGTTTGTTTGAGATAACTATAACTTTTTATAACTATGATTTAAAGTTGTTGCGGATATAATATATCTTTTTGAAAGTAGTGGACAAAAGAAAATAATGGTTGTGATAGAAAAGCAAAGCATGAAGGCTTGGTTTGGGATTATTTTTTTATTGTTTTTTAAAATAGAATTTGTGTACTAAAATTCTGTTTCAAGAAGCAATAAAAAAGTCATCCCAAACGAAGTCCGTCTTTATTTGCTTTTCAACTTTTTTTGTGGTAAGAAAGTAATTAGTAAACAATTATATGTATTTTAAAAACAGTTTCTTCATTATTATTATACATTTGTGTTACTAAGATTTTCTCTGATTTTGAGGTTCAACTACTTTCATATGCTGTTGCTATACACGATTGCCTGTTTGATTGATATCACCGGAAATACTACATGTCATGGGATGGATTATCTCTGGAAAGCTATACATTACCTGCACCTTGCCTTTGGAGGAATTACTGGAGGAAAGACTATTCTTATTTCTTTTCTGACTGGAAACACGGTTAAAAGTGGTGGACTGGAGGCTGTATGTAGCCTGAGGAAGGAATCTGCTTTTGACGGTTTTGCTGTTTTCTCTTTTGAGGTGCCTGTAAATTTTGTCCCTCTTATAGGTTGCCTGGGTGATTTTTTTGATAGGACAATGATGATTGCTAAGATTTTAGCAACCCCTTGGACGGTCTTATGGCAACCAGGGGTAATTGTTCTGCCCAGACCCGTTCGTGAACTGACCCTTTTCGTGAATTGGCAGAACTACCTGAGTCCTTTTGGCTCCTGAGCCATTCTTCTTTTCTTTGTTTTTCATTATGTAATTTTGGTTTATTTAGAACTTCATTTCTCCTTTTTCTGAGAATTGGAGTTATAGTTCTGTTTTTTCATTACTTGTAATTGTTTTTTGATATATCAAAGGGTTGTGCCCCAAATTTTCCCAAAAAAAAAATTATTGACCGGGTAGCTACGGCTTCCACCAAACGCCACCCAACAAAGTGACCGTCCGTTTGCTGCTCCTATGCTAATTCCCCCGTGGCTGCGCGCCACGTGGATAATCAGGCCGTTTATTTACTTGTGAGAAAAATGTGGGCTTGAGCCCATCGGTTTAGCTAAGTAAAAGCGATTTTGTGATCATATACACTTCTTCCTCAAGATTACCATGGAGAAATGCATTGACTACATCTAATTGATGTATGGGCCATTGTTTTGATAGAGCTATTGTTATCAATGCTCTTATTGTGGGAAATTTAGCTACTGGGCTAAACGTGTCTTGATAATTGATCCCATATTCTTGGTTGTTCCCTTGTGCTACCAACCTGGCTTTAAACCTTGCTACGGACCCATTCGAATGCCGTTTCGTTTTATACGTCCACTTACATCCCAATACTGGTACATTTGCTGGATGTGGAACTAGATGCCATGTACCCTGCTTCTGTAGTGCCAAAAATTCTTCAGCCATGGCCTTGCGCCAATGGCTGTGCTTGACTGCTTCAGTGTAACAGGTAGGATCACTGTTGTTGATTTCTGCTTCATCAGTATTTGTATGTAATAAGTTGAATACTTGTTTTGGGCGAAGTGAACCTGTTTTCTGCCTTGTAATCATATGATGTGTAGATGTCACTTCATTTGGCTGATTTGCCAAAACAGTAGCTTCTGATATCCGAGGCAATGATTGAGGAGATGAATGTGTAGTGTTGTTTGTAGAAGTATGAGAATTATGAGTATTGAGAGAGGTGGTACTTATGTTGTGAGTATTGATTATGTGATTACTGGGTTGTATGCACGATGTAGGAAGTAGAATGTCAGGTGGCTGTTGAGTGGTGTGAGTATCAGTAGTTGGATTTCGTTGAATTGTTTTGAATGGAAAGTTGGTTTCATCAAAGATAACATGTCTAGATGTATAAGTTTTGCGTGTGACTGGATCATAGCATTTGTATCCTTTGGATACAGATGAATAGCCAGTAAACACACAAGATATGGATTTGGGTTCAAGTTTGTGTCTCTTGTTTGATGGTTGTAATGGGAAACACAGACATCCAAATGTTTTTAGTATTTTATAATCAGGTGCAAGTTTGTATAAGAGTTGTAATGGAGATGTATTATGTGTAATTTTTTATGGTAATCAATTGATTAGAAAGGATGCAGTAACCACTGCTTCAGGCCAAAACTCGAGAGGTAAATGAGCCGAGTGTAATAGAGTTCTAGTGGTTTCAATTAGATGTCTGTGTTTTCTTTCGGCCACACCATTTTGTTCAGGTGTATAGGGACATGAGGTCTGATGTTGTATGCCATGTTGAGTGAGAAAAGTATTCATGTGTGAGTTCAGATATTCAGTTCCTCCATCTGACCTCAGGCACTGAATTTTGTGTTGAAGCTGATTTTCAATCAGATTTTTGAATTTTATGAAGTGTTGTGTAACTTCAGATTTGTGTATCATTGGAAAAACCCATATGAAATGAGAAAAATCATCTATGAATACAACGTAGTATTTAAATCCATGACTCGATACAACCGGGGATGGTCCCCAAACATCAGAGTGAATTAATGCAAGAGGTCTGGACGCTCTATTTTCAGACTTGGAGAAAGGGAGTTTATGAGTTTTAGAAAGAACACAATCATGACATAGTTCTTGAGAAGTGGGTATTTGAAGATGTTTGTGTTTATTTGAAATGAGCCGAAGTATATGATGATGAGGATGCCCCAGTCTTTTATGCCACAAATGATGAGACTGCTATCTTGCTGTGAGAGCATCTTTATTTGATACAGATACGGGATACAAGCCTTTAGAACTTGGTCCCTTGAGAAGAACTTGATGGGTCTGCAAGTCCTTGATTACAAAACCATGAGCATCAAATGATATTGAGATATTATTGTCTCTTGTGAGAGCAGATATTGATAGTAAATTGTAAGAAATTTGTGGAATATGAAGAATTTGTGATAATCGAAGCTTACTGTTTGGTGTTGGTATAATACCTGATCCAGCATTAGCAATTGGAATATTTCTTCCATCACCAATTGTTATAGCATCTGTGCCCATGTATGCTCTTGGCTGATTCAAATTCTCCAATGAATTTGTTAGATGAGATGAGGCTCCCGAGTCCAGATACCAATCTGGACTGTTTTGTTCTGTTGTCATCACCATTGCCTTCTGAGTTGTTTGCTGTTTCGTCTCCTGAGGTTGAGGCTTATAGTCTGGATTCATTCTATGCCAGCATTCTGTTGCAGTATGCCCCCTTTTATTACATATTTGACATGTGGGAAGATTGGTAGACCCTGTTCTTGGACTGAATTGTGTTCCTCTTCCTCTGCCTCTGCGGCCTTTTCCTCTGTATGAATACAGAGCTGTTGCAGTTTCCGTTAATGACAGATTACTCAATGCTTCTTTTTGAGTATGAATTTCTTCACTTAATAAAAGTGAATATAAGTCATCAAGACTTATAGGATGTAACATTGTTCTGATTGACGTTTTAAACGCCTGATATGTAGGTGGAAGACCGTTGATCGTGTACATGAGAATATCCTCATCTACTATGGTGGAGCCTGCCGCTGTTATTTGATCAACTATAGTCTTGATCTCCGTAAGATACTGTGTCATTGTTTGTGTGTTCATCTTCAAGTTGTGCAGCTCATTTTTAAGCTGTATTACTCGTGACCTGTTTGTTGATTGCAGTCTTCTTTCTATGACACTCCATATTTCTGAGGATGATTCTAGATTGATCACGTATGGTAGGATTGATGCTGATATTGTGGAACATATCGCTGCTGCAAGATTTTGATCAATCAAAATCCAATCAGCTTTTCTTGATTTTGTTCCGATTCCTTCGTTTCCCTGCATATCTGATTCTGACGGACATGCGCTTGGAAGAAGAAACTGTAGAAAACCATTTGCCTTGAGTAATTTGACAATCTGTGACTTCCAGATTGCATAATTCTCACTGGTTAGTTGATTTGAAACCATGTTTCGGATATTTGAGATCACGAACTTGAGTGAAGCAGGAATTGTAGGTTCTTCATTCGTTGCTTATGTTGATTCTCTGATCTGAGATGAATCCGAAGATTGCGCCATGGCTCTGATACCATAAAGAAGTATTCAGAGTAACTCAGTATCTTATTACTTCACATATCTTGTTACAGATTAAGTATTTATAAGCTTTCTATAGAATTCTCTAGAATACAAGAAGTGTACTTTCACAGTCTTGTTATAACCGTTTTGCTGAGCTGTCCTTTGCAGGTGTTTTGCTGAGAGTTGCTGTCCGCCGACATTTCAGTTACTGTCTTCAAGATAACATATCTTTTTGAAAGTAGTAGACAAAAGAAAATAATGGTTGTGATAGAAAAGCAAACCATGAAGGCTTGGTTTGGGACTATTTTTTATTGTTTTTAAAACAAAATTTGTGTACTAAAATTCTGTTTCAAAAAGTAACAAAAAAGTCATCCCAAACGAACTCTGTCTTTATTTGCTTTTCAACTTTTTTTGTAGTAAGAAAATAATTAGTAAAAAAATTATATGTATTTTAAAAATAGATTCTTCATTATTATTATACATTTATTATTGTTGCAGGCTAGAATATATGCGACGATAGAGTTTGTGATTTTACGTCCAATCGTTGTACGAATATTCAGCACACGTACACAAACAGAAGATAAAAAGGGAACACCAGGATTTTTACATGGAAAACCCGAAAGAGGGAAAAAACCACAGGGCCACGCCCAGTTGAAGTAATTCCACTAGTGTTTGTTTGAAGTACAAAGGCTGATTCATCCCACAAGTTAGGCCGATCAGATTACAATCAATTTCTTCTAAATTGAAACAAAGTTACAAAGTTCTGCAGAATTCCGGCGTCTCCCGAATATCCGGCAGAATTCTGGCGTATTCAGGCGGCGGAAAAGAACTCCGGCGGTGGTCGAGGAGGAGTTGATTCTCCTTCTCTTCTTCTCATCTTCTATTATTCTTCTCTTAATCTTCTCTCTCTTACTTGGGTCCCCTCTTATGAAAAACGAGGGGTCTATTTATAGTTTTTATGGAGTGGCATGGCTTGTAAATAGGTGCGAGATCAGGGGCGAACAGGGAGTGGTTGAATGGACGGTTGATATTGAATCCCTCGATCATACACCGTTCGTTGGATATTTTAAGGCCTTAGTGATATCGAAATTTGATGATCTTGGGTTCGTTAGATTCGTCTTGTCGAGCCGCTCGATTCGATTATAAGCTCGTTAAAATCAGAGACCGTTTGGTAACTCAAATTGTTGTACAAACTTTCCAATAGCCCTTCGGGTGCTCGATTTGGGCTCAGATTGAGTTGAATTTGGTGTCGTTGGGTTCGTATTTCCGAGACGCTCAGTTTGGCTGTAAGCTCGCTGAAATCGGAGTTCAGGTGCTTCCGAATTTAATTTTTGAAGTTTCCAACTTGATTTTTGCTTCGAGATTCGTGCCCAATCAAGATAATTTTTGCATGACGTATCAGTTATCTTTAAAAAATTGTTTTAAAATAGTCTTTTCTAATTATGAATTTAAAATAATATTAAGATTTAATTACTTGGAATAAGAAGCCCCCGGACTTATAAGTGAGTAGACGTTATATATGTAAGAAGAAAAATAATCTAAATAAGTAAATATTAAGCAAATATTATTAGGAATGAGAAGGCCCGCGAGTTGAAATAACAAAAAAAAAAGGACCCACCGATGCTTAGCTTGGTAGGTGGGCGTACTTGGTTGGGAACCCCCATCCCGAGTTCGATTCCCTCAGGCGGTAGACGCCCCTCTAGGGGGGACCCAATAAGTGCTGGCCACGAGTAGCAAGGGTGTGGGTCGCTCATCTAAGTCAGCCGAGGAGACTAGTGGACATCGCCAAGCACATCACAAGCTAACGCGGCAGCGGGCCAATACTTCCCCTTCCCCCCAAAAAAAAAATATTGAACGGGTAGCTACCGCTTCCACCGAACGCCACCCACCAAAGTGACCGTCCGTTTGTTGCTCCTATGCTAATTCCCCCGTGGCTGCGCGCCACGTGGATAATCAAGCCGTTTATTTACTCGTGAGAAAAATGTGGGCTTGAGCCCATCGGTTTAGCTAAGTAAAAGCGATTTTGTGACAGATTCGATCAGCCGTCCATTATAGATCACACGTATCGCTGTCACGCAGATACGTAGCTTTTTCCGCCGTGATTGCGTGACGGCAATTCACTTTTTATTTGATTCGTGATATCAACTCATGAATGCGCGCTTTTCATATTTATTATTATTTTATTTTTATTTTTCTAATAATTTAATTATTCTTTTGATAAATTTATTTAGGAATCGCAGGTGCCGATTGCGGGTGAGAAGAGCTGATTTTGATTGCCCGTGTCGGGTCGAAATGGACCTGTTTTCGAATAAATTTTATTTGATATTTATTAATTTTTAATTAACTTAGGCTATGGAAAATAATTATGTGCGGTCGCTGGATTGTCCGAAGGTGAATCAGAATACTCCACATCACCCAGTATATAGTGTTATACAATAAAGGTATACAATAAAAAAATGAAGGTCGCATACTGATTCGTCTTCAGACGGCTTCTGGTGTTGGCATAAGAATTTATCCTGTTTGAGGCCGCTGCGAAGTTTTATAAAAATTATTATGAATAAAATAATTTCAATATTTTAGTTGTAAATAATAGTTATCCTGCATTTAAAAAAAATCATTAAGAATACAATAAAAAAATTAGTCAAACAAAAACAAATCGTGGCTGCTTCCGGAAAAATGAAGTAAAAAAAAACTATCCCAAACAAATTTTTAATTTAAATTAATTTTGAGAAAGCTTAATTGAAGCTAGTAAACTAAAACTAGATCAAAATAAAATTTAGTAAAAATATTAGCTTGCGGGGAATCGAATAAAAAATTAATTTGATGTCTAAGGTTAGGGCTGCAAGCGAACCAAACGTTCGACTAGCTACTCGTTGTTCGGTTCGATTAAAGCTTGTTTGTGATCTTTTAATTAACTAAACAAACAAACTTGAACAATATTTAAATACTCGATTCTTAAATAAACAAACTTGAACACTAATGCGTTCAGCTCATTTATGTTCACGAATAACATCATTTGAAGTTCGTGAGCAAGCTCGACATTAAGCTTGATTCGTATTCAGTTTTGAACTCGTGAATAAGCTCGATAAAAATAATTAATCTTTGACTATAGAATTAATAAATATAAATAATCATTGTCTTTATGAGACAATTACTTTTATTATAAATGTATTTGTTCATAGATATGTTCATGAACGTGTTTATTTGATAGTTAAAAAAAAATAGTTAAATATGTTTGCGAATAAACTCGATAAGCACTAAACGAACAAACATGAACTGAACATGAACCGAACATGAACCGAACATGGACACTCATTAATTTAAATGAACCAAACATGAACACAAACATGAACCAAACTTGAACAAGCTGATATTAAATGAACACAAACATGAACACTCACATACTCAGCTCGGCTCGGTTCGTTTGCAGCCCTATCTGAGGTATAATAGAATGGAATTTTTGCATGAAAATTTAATAGATTTTTTTATAAAATGTTTGTTAATGGAGATATAAAATTTTTGCATCGATGTTTTTTTTAAAGTATTTTTATTAAATATTATTTTTAAATAAATAAATATTTAATATTAATGAAAAATTATTCTATTCATGCACCAAGGTTTTGTAAAATTAGGCCAATGGTTAAGTATGAAAACCAACTAGTTGCACTCCACAAACTTTCCTTAGGAATTCCTCTAAAAATTGTTCTCTATGAGGAATATTTTTTTAATTATTGGGTCTTTGTTAGGATGGGTATATCCTATTAAATCATCGTAAAAAATAAAGTTTCAAAAAATTTAATTATAATGTGGTTACGTCCCAAAATATTTGCAGTGGTAGAGAGATATAGAGCTTAGTGTCTAAGATTTGTACTAAGATCCAACACATAGACATATGAGAGAGATGAGTGCAAGAGTTATAAGAGCCACCAAGATTTTTACGTGAAAAATCCTAAAAAAAAAATGATAGGGCTTGACCCGGTTAAAATGATTTTACTGTATTTATTGTTGATTACAAATGAGGTCTTTCCTTGGTGGGAAGGCTTTGGCCTGCTGTAGTAAATATACATCATACAGAACACGTTATGTAGTTTAATTGGAAGAATCTAGTGATATGAGAGCTATTCTCAAAAAAAAGTTAGTTCGATCATGTGATTATAGTCGGATGATGGTTGTCGGAGGGAATGTAGTTGGACAACGATGGACTGTAGTCGGCAATCAACTCAAGTCGGAGAGATCGTAATTGGAGGGTGACAAAGGTCTGAGGGAGCGTAGTCTACGGGCGATGGTAGTCGGAGGGAACATAGTCATCGGGCGACGAAGGAAGAAGGGACCATATGAAAAGGGCGACGAGATCGTATTCGACGGGCAAAGGTGGTCCGTCAGTGAGGGATGGATGTTGGAGGGACCGTAGTCGGCGGGCGATGGTAATCAGAGGGACCGTAATCAGTAGGCGATAGTGGTCGAAGGGGCCGTAGTTGATGGGTGATGGAGGTCGCAAGGATTGCAGTTAAGGTGGTTGGAGGGATGATAGTCGGCCAGCGATGGAGGGGCCATAGTCGACGGGCAACAAAGGTCGGAGGGACTGTAGTTGGCAAGCAGAGGTGGGCGCAGGTGTAATAGCCCAAACTCTTAAATGTTGAAATATTATATGCTTTAACCTAAGAGCTTCATAATTTTTTCCTATTGGTGTAACTTTTCAGTAGGTCACCTATCCCAAAATTTATTAGGGTTAAACACGCTTAACTACGTAGTTTTTTAATGAAATTTCAACCATTACACTAAATTTTCAAACTTAATGGAATAGTTTAAGAGTTTAGCTTCTTTTTAATTAAAGGATTTCATAATCTATTCCACTTAAGTAACTGACATGCTCATTAGTATCTTTATCCTAAAATTATTCACCAAGTAGATATGATTCTAGATGTGGCCCCTAAAAGTTCAAGTCGTGACTCCCTCCATGTAGCACTTTTTTCCATATAGGATTCAAGGGGCGACTCCCATGGCATAACACTATGTCTTATATATATGTCACTTGATTCACATCTTCAAACTAGTGTATTGCTCTGATATCATTTGTAACAACCCAAACTCTTAAATATCGAGATGTTGTGTACTTTAGCCAAAAGGCCTTATAGTTTTGTTATATTGGTGTAACTTCTCAAGAGACAACTATTTACCAAAAGGAGTCTTAATGCTTTAAGAGTTTAGCTTTTTTTTTTTTTTACTTAAAAGGGTTTACAACAGGGACCATAGTCGGCTGGCAACGATCTTTGGAGGGACTGTATTCGGTAGACGATGGTCGTCGAAGTAATCGTAGTCGGCAGGTGACGATGGTCGAAGAGACTGTAGTTGGTGGGCGATGGAGGCCTGAGGGATCATAGTCAGTGGGTGACGATGGTCAGATGGGCCGTAGTCGGCGGGCGAGCGGTGGTCCACGAAAGTTCACCGGTGGTGATGATTGGGTAGAACACTAAGATCCTCGAAGCCTCAAAATTCTCTCCAATTTCAGCAAAAGGTCCTACCTCCTCAAATTGTCCATGCCCCTCTTCATGTGAGAAGTAGGGGGCAAATTTGGAGTGTTCAATCAGACAACCCATATTGATTTCCTTAATCATAAAGCGCTTGTTAAGTATTTATATGTCCAAATGATGTCAGAATTAAGTGTTCTTAGGCTCGTTGGATTTGCCTTATCTAGGCGCTCGATTCAACTATAAGGATGCTATATTTTGATCTCATTTGTTCATCTAATTTGTGTTTTGAACCTCCAAAATGTGTTCTGGCCACCCGATTTTGACCTATTCAGGCTTAAATTGGACCGATTTTGGAGTCGTTGTGCTTGTCACTTTGAGACGTTAAATTTGACTATATGTTTGCTAAAATTGGAGTTTGGATGCTCTTGAATTTAATTTTGGAAGTTGCTAATTAAGATACATCTCGAGATTCGTTCCGAACTAAGGCGATTTTTAGTGACGTATCAAAGATGACTTATAATTTTGTACAACTAAACTCAATTTAACCTCCATAACTTTGAAAATGCTCTTTTGAATTATGTTATTTGAAACTTATTAAGCAGAATAAAGTTAATATCTTAACCATTGAAGCTTCTTTTAGTAATAATGGGGAGCTTCATTATATTTCAAAGTTAAGTGTCCACGTGCAAGAGCACTCTTGAGATGAGTGATCTTCTAGTAAGCTACATCAGAGTGATCCACATCTAAATTCTTCATGATCTTTTAAACATTATCATAAAACCATCTCTAGTGAAAAAGTAACCAAACTAAAAAATCTATGTTTACTAATCCAAAATATTATTTCATGGACTTTATTGTAAGAGATCAATGAAGAGTACTAAGACAGGAAAAGAAGTTGTAAGAAAACATTTCACAACCTAAATTAGTAAATCAGCCTAAGAAGGAAGGATTTCAAGTGTCCAAGAGAGATCATGAAGCACATGATTGTTTAGAAAAGAAGTTTTTAGCTTTACATTATTAAAGCATTAACCAAATGATGAGTAAGGTGATCCACAAAATAACTTCAAAAACATTAAGTGCCACAAAAGTTTGTTTGGTTTGGACTTATGGTTCGTTTGAGATGACTTTTTTACTATTTAAAGCAGTTTTTTTTAGTAAAAAATTAAAATTATTGTACTAAAAAATGACTTTAAGAAACATAAAGAAAGCTGTCCCAAATGTAGCCTTAAGAGTATCTCCAACAAAAAAACTCATTTTCACTTCAAAATACAGTAACAATCATATCAAAAAGTAACTCATCTCCAACTAAATTTTATTTCTAACATCAAAAAAGGATATTTTGTGTATGTTCTTTCTCATTTATTAAATTATTATATTCATTTACAAATTAAGATTTTTTTTTTAATTACTTGACCAAGTTATCAATATGAATATACAATTTTCTCTAAAACTACATTCGCCTTTTTCGTCAGAGATTAAGTTCCTACACCCAATTTCTGGCAGAATTGTTTCCTCTCTATCGTCGATAGTTCTCTCCGTCAAAAGCTCCATTGGATAGGATAATTCATCATCTTCTTCCTCCTCTATCTGTTTCATGATTAAAATATATATATTTGTGAATAGTGTGATGTCAATATTGAGACGTCACACTGTACACGCTCAGAAATCAAATATTATCTTTTTGTTGTTCGGTTTAAGATGACCTAACTAATACTACATTCACAAGGAGAGGAGGCGGCTCTGTACCAATAACAAAAGCCATAATCATCATGCCATACGCTCACAGATCAAAGATAATTAAATAGCTTGAGCTGTGCTATATCTTCATTCATTGAAAATTATCCTCTACTTCCACCATCATATATGATCATCTAGTCATGGAGAGATTATTCCATGCGGATATCGAATGTGCTGCCACATCATGCAATGAGATATGACGGCTCCTAATTGACTTCCCAAGTCTAAGTAAAAAATTTTCCTAACCGTGACAGCGCTACATCTGTTAAGCATTTTTTTTCTTCAATACCATCTCTCATTTTCCTCTCATAAGTCATAACAGATTCAATGCATCTCCCGTTCCACCCCTTTTCTCTCACGAAAGATACAATGAATCTCCCGTTCCACTCCCTTGCACGCAGCTTTCAAACGATTATATTGTTTCTGTCCTTCTACCAATTTTTTCCTGCTATGAGAAGTATAAGTCCACGTACACTTAATCCAGAAAAGACTTTCACCAACACCTGTCTAGATACAAGGTAGAAGAAATTATTTTACGAGATATTGCTCGTTTTATCTACGGAGGTTTAGGGTGGTTTTTAGGCGAGCACGGTTAGAAACCTCTAATTCTGGATTAGAATCCCCTCTACTACCGCCTCGTCTCTTCAATGGGGCAAAGCTAGTGTGACCCTGATATCGGTGGATTGCGTCGCTAGGTTCCGTCGAGGGATTAATTAAGCCGTGAAGCACTGCTTTTGAAGTGGCAGCCAGTAGATTCCCCGTTAAAAAAAAAAACTTGTGCAAAACATGCATTAAAATAATCTTCTTTTACTTTAGGGTTGGAGGGAGAAAACTGAAAGGGATGAAAAGTAGAAGGTGCAATGTAAGAGAAATAGTTTACTAGTTTCAAGGTGACATTGATTTTTTTTTTTTTTTTGACATTGATTGATAAACACATTAATATTAACAAATGTTAAATATTATGTAAGTATCATCTCAGTTTATTTTCATTGTTTTTATCTTTTATTTTAATATTAAAAAATATATTACTTTAGTATGGCACATATCCTTTAAATATTGCCAAAGATTCTTGATGTTTAATATAATTTTAATTGAATGAAAATTTTTAGGGGTTATTTAGTTTGAAGTAAATATAAAAGTTTTTAAAATAGTGTTCGGTCTAAAGTAAAATCAATGCAAAAATTTTGAGTTTATTAAGCCATGAGCTCGAGTTCGAATTTGATTAAGCCTGACTCATCGACTCATGAGCTAGTTTAAATAAATTAAATATTATTTTTTTCATATGCAATAAATCCAGCCGCCATTGCCTTCGATGCCACTCACATCTCTCCCTATCATCCACCGATTTGCCATCCATTGTGACTACCACGCCACTTGCGGCCACCCATCGTTAGCTACTTGCCACCACAAATTTTGGATTTTATATTGTGTTCATTTTACTTCAAGCTAAACAACAACAACAAACAAACAACAACATCAAGCCTTTGTCCCACTACATGGGGGTAGCCTATTATTTTAACTTTACATGAATCTTTTTTGTACATTGTATTCTTTTATGAGTCAAAGTCTCATTTAAATCTAATAAAGAAAGATCATTTCTAATATTTTTTTATTAAGTTTTTTTAGGTTCACCTCTACCTTTCTTAACATAAGACAAATCAAATACGTTTACACTCCTAATCAGGTCATCAGAAGGCCTCCATTTTTTGTGACCAAAACATCTAAGGCAACTCTCTCTATTCTTATCTTCCAATGGAGCTAACTACTATAACCTTTTCACATATATGCTCGTTTTATATCCTGTCTCTAAGAGTAAAACCACTCATTCACCTAAGCATCTTCATATCTATAACACTTAACTTAATATTATGCTTCTCTTTTAATAGCCGACTATCTTATAGAATTTTTTCTTAAGTTTATGAGGATTTTTCTATCACACAACAAGTCAAATGCATTCTTTCACTTCAACCATCCAACTTGAATTCTACTAATAATATTCTGATCTATTTCACGATCACTTTGAGCAATAGATCCAATACATCTAAAACATGCACTCTTATTATTGACTTTTTCGTCCAAAATCTCAATCCCCCATTATACAAAACTCCTGTAAAAAATCATAAGAAAACTGTCCCAAACGTAGAGTACAAATTCTTGAGAAAATTAAACAACGAAAAATCATTACAACTTCTTAAATTACATGACAGCAACTTACACATAAAAATCATTAGCTTTGAAGCAGATTTCAAAAGGAGTAGGTATGCTTATGAATAGTTCAATGCATTCTTTCTTATTTTAAATAACCGAGAAAATGATACTCATCAGAAGTGTCAAGTCAAGAGTCATGTCATGTCATGTGTAAAGGGTTAATTTGCTTTGTTTTAGTCAAGAGATATTAACTTGGACATCATGTTGTCTTAATAACGTGTTGAACATGCACTGACCATATCAACATTTTATATATGTAAATTCTAACTTGATTAGATTTAAAACATCTTGTTACTTAAAAAACAATTATAGGATTAGATAAAATCTAAATAGCACTAATTGTTGTGGTCATTATAATATTTTTTTTATTCTAATAAAATTTTAATAATATGATGAGGTACTAGAATCTATATTATTATATGCGATATTGAAGTTTAATTTGCACTTCAATTGTCAAGATTGCACAAGAACCACACAACTGAATATTAGAATGTCTAATAAAATATTTTTGAGTTCAAGCCGAGCACTTTTGAGCCTCCATCCTGTAGCTCTATTAGGGGATATTCTTCTCCTGCTCGAGATGAACTAAATCCTGTTGAGAGTCCTCCAGTTTAACTATTATATAAAACAATACGATATATTGATTTATGGCATGAACCCTTTAACCTCAATAACCTTAATCATATTTTGAGGTAATATAAGGATTAAAGCATTATATGAGAGTGAAAATTGGCTGTTAGGGAGTTCATTAACTAGCTTGACTATCGAGATCTTTCACCCTTGTGAAATTTGAACAACCACCAACTTGCTTCAAGTACTGAGCAATTAGGGTCCAAAAGATTTAGATTGATGTTCGTAAGCTTGGATTAATAGTTCATACTCATATGATTTATAGTATTTGTATCATAAACTTATTCCATAGACATTCATAACAATTTAATAGCATTCAAATTCATTTATTTGCATGCCCAATTTATAGCTTATATGATAAGTTCATAAATGCATGTTTAAGGCACTGATAATAGAAATAGAGGATAACATAATAGCCACAATAACATGATGAACATAACATTATATTAATGAATCATGATGTTTCATGTTGGAAGAGCCATAAAATCAAACTACAGTTGACCCTAATTTTAGAAGTACTCATTTACTCTCTATTTTTAAATGAGTTTCTAACCAACGGGGAGAAAGATTATCCTTACACATGAAGGCTAGAAATAAAGGCATAAACCTTATGAATATTCTTCTAGATTTATATACATGTCTCTTATTATTATGATAAAGAGACTTGATAACATTCAATTGCTCTTGATTAAATGCTAACAATATATTGCCAGCTGATGCCCATATATTATATATCTTTAGCCCATAACCCCCATCAAAATGAGCATTGATCATAATAATCATGTGTGCTTCGATGATGGTTTATAATTCATTAATTAAGCCAAACTAAGTATATAATTGATGAATACTACAACTTCAACCCATTCAAATCCATTAAAATAGCTTAGGAATCACTTGATCAATATCCTAACTATTTAGCCAAAGGAAGTTATCTAAATAAAGGTCTAACATATGTGATTAATATCACTAAATGTTTTAATTTTTCTTTCAAAATCACGTGGCACTGAACTTAACTAGTATAAAATAAAACCTCCACCAATTTAGCTGGATGATCCAAATAATTTACATGAGAAATGACGAGTATTAATATCCTACTAAATTATGATAACCAATCTAGAATTGATAATATTAAAAGATGATTACAATGAGTTTTTTTAAAAAAAATCCACACAAACCCTCACATGTAAGCCACTTCTTTCCCTAACTCTTAATGTTGTGCTAACACAATTAAACCTATCAGCCAAGTCACTTCACCATCTATTTATTCTTTGCACATAGCTATCTAATGCATTGATCTTATGCATCTATAAATACTTATCACGCTTACATTATAACATATATCATCTATGTCACTTCGCACCTATGAATGTTATGAGAGACACTTAATTCAAAACATCTATATGTTTTAACAATTGGTGTTAAAACGTCTATGTCACCATTAAATTAAACTTCAATTTTTTTTTTTTTAAACAAAATTCTATTCAAATAAAACAACCGTTACAACATAAGAAAACGCAGGAAAAAAATAAATGGAAAATACAATAATACGAGAGCTCAGTAAGTGGTTGAAGCTTCCAGCGTCGCGAAAATCACACAAGGACCGCCCATGATGATCATTTGGGACGAGCAATAATACTAATAGTAGTAGTTTGACTTCTGAAAAAAGGAGAGGGAGATCAATCTTTATAACCTACAAACATATAGCTTATAACACTTTTTAGAGATATCTTTGTACTTAATATAGATATATTATTATATTGTACTCTTATTACTCTAATTCTCTTAACGAATGAATGTCTTCTTTTACGTCTTTGAATAATACACTTAAATCATATATGCATCTTTTTGTCCCTTATGTTATTCTTCTAGTTATTATTTTGTCAATTTATCTTCAATTAATTAATTTTTTTTAGATAATATAATATCTAAGTTATCTTCACATAGCATTTTATAAATTTATAATATGTACAAATCATCTCCATAGTTTTTTTTTTTTTAAAATAAGAAAATAAAAACTAGGAAAATTTATCAGAAAGAAGATATTCTAGATCTCACGAGCTCATTATTTAGTCGAGTATAAGTTGGCTTAGGAGCAAATTTGACTTACTTACGACTCTAATGAAAGGCATGAAGTTGCCTGTTCTTATATCAGTTGAAGAAAAGCTGAGAAGAAAGAGGAAAAAAAAAGTTGATTTCAAAAGATATGCTGGTTATTACCTTTTGCCGACTGATAGGAATCCATATATCAAATCAACTATACCAAAAAAATCTCTCAAATAAAATAAGAATCAAAGGCTTTTGCCTATGTTCACAAATTGCTTTTAGTGAGAGCAAAACATGCCAAAAATCTCAAAATTTCCTTCATGGACACTTGCTCTTGAAGTTAACTTAGATGAGCAGTTCATTTCTTCTTTTTTCTACAGAAGAAATTATTGTGATAAGGATGTCTCCATGATGTGAAAGCATCATTATCATAAAAAAAGATATTCATAAAGCAAAGTAAAAAGAAGAGAAACATACTAAAAATGAGATTAAGAATTATATATCTCTCTTCAATCAATTCAAATTTATTCCCATATAAGAACAGTTGGGATGCTATTCTCTAACAAAGAAGTTTGTTGAAGAATAAATTACCCAAACTGTCAACTCGACTCGAAGTTAGTTGGGATCCTATTCGGATTCGAGTTAACCCATTTAATAAATGGGTTGAGTTCAGATTGCATTTTACGACCTATTTATTAAGCAGGTCGGTTCATCTTAACCTGCAAACTTTTTATAGAGAAAAAACGACCCATTTAATATATTTATTTATTTTGTACTTGTGGGTATAATGTTTTTATTTTTGATCAACTATCCAAAATTTTATAGTTAATAAGTTATAATTCTTTTAACAAAAATGGGTTAACGGGTCCGATTTTAATCATTCAGGTTGCTATCTAGTCAAATCCGGGTTGATGTTTTTGCCCCGTTTATTAAACATGTAAGCTTCTAATTGAGTGGATTTGGGTCAAATCAATTTTAAGCGAATCTGAATCCAACCTGTCAACCCATTTGATAACCCAACTTACCTGTGAATTATACAAAATAAAAACACTTGCTATTATTTCCAAATCTCCAATACGCCCAACACTGGCAATAAGAAGAAAAATGATATAAAAGTATTTGATATATATGAATCACATAATTTAGATGATATACATGTATAACATAAATATTGTACGACATGTATATGATAATAACAAATGCGCTGGTGTAATAAGATGTTGGATAAACTGTTTTGTAACTACTAGGTTTGGGATTAACAAAACATATTGATCACTATTCATATGTTTACTTACTACACTTAACAATACAATTATACTCATGTTTACTGATCATATGATATGTTACTATTTTATTGATTATTATATAATTTTATAGTTATATGTTCTTATTAATAATGATTGAATGATTACATGTATATTATTCATATTGGCTTGTATTAATTTTAGTTGTAGGTTATGGTAACCTACTGAGTTGTTAATTCACTTTTGTAGTTTTACATATTTTTTAGGAAAGGATCATGATCCAGGCGAGTCAAGGAAATATGGGATTCATATTTTATTTTATTTATGTATTTTCTCTAGTTTTATTCTTTTGTAGTTAGAGTTTACAAAGTTAAAATAAATATAGTAATTGATCTCTTAGCTTCTTTACATGAATTTTTATGGTTGAATATAATTTTATATTTTAAAATATATAACACTACAGGAAAATCGTCAATGACCGGCGGATTTTTCCGGCGATTTTCCGGCGGCCTAATTTTTCAGAAGAATTTCTGACGACTTTTCGGCGGACTAATTTTTCAGAAGAATTTCCGGCGGCATTATGGCGGTTTTTCATAGTATTTTTTGAAAATCCATATATTTCTTAATTAATTAATAATTTTAGTTTTTTAATTAATTATTAATTTAATAACTTGGTCTAATTAATTATTAATATAATAACATATTTATTTATTTAGTAACTTTAATATTTTATTTTTATTGATTTTTAATTATAATTTTCGTATGATATAGTTTAAATAAATGATAATAAGA
The DNA here is from genome assembly GCF_001605985.2 of Dendrobium catenatum. Taxonomy (NCBI): domain Eukaryota; kingdom Viridiplantae; phylum Streptophyta; class Magnoliopsida; order Asparagales; family Orchidaceae; genus Dendrobium; species Dendrobium catenatum. Next base: position 432,061 of record NW_021319255.1, on the reverse strand, counting down.
ATTCTAATACGTAATTGTGCTACAATATTATATTTTTGGGTTACAATTATTTTTAAAACGATAAAAATAAAGTATTTTCTAAGATTTATGGTGTAAACTTTTTAGAAAAATACATATATATCAAGATTTATTATCTCTCTAACGTACATAAAGTTACACGGTAAAGATTTGGATGTGTAAAGTAATCCTCATTTTTAGACTAGGGATATATAAATAAATAAAAATTTAGAAATTATCTTATTTTTGAAAACTGAGATAAGTAAAATAAAACTTATCTCGAACCGGATAACTTCAAGAATTGGACCAACTTCTGAAAATGGATTGGAGTTGTCCAAAATTTGCTTTCTCTCTCCAAAATTCTTCCCTCAAGGATCGCTCACCCGTGATTCCGTGAACCACCACCCCCAAAATCACAAAATTGAATTAATTAGCCAAAATTACAGAGAACACAAAGTCGTGACACAGCCTACCCCAGCTATGCAATGCCCTAGGGAAAAAATTTCATATTTGTAAAACATGCACATAGACTCCCGTGGCCTGCTTCAAAATATATGTAGACTTTCACATGCATACATACAAAATATTCCCAGACATACAGAAATTTAGTATTTTACATTTCGCAAATCGGGTTAGAACAGGCAAAATGGTGTATTATATGAATCCATAGGTGTTACACTTTATATGACTGGTGTTGCCGGATCACCATCGCCTAAACATGTTCACCAACAACGATCGTTATATCACTGTTGCGCGGCTAACAACGCTAGCTAGATTTCTATTAGTGTCTCTCTACTACTTCTTCCATGATATCTACTATAATTATAGAGGACCACACAAGTGCTCTCAATTTTGTAATTCCATCTTCTCGATTATGGGGAATGATAAATTTCTGCAACTTTAAATATATAGTGAATTATTTCAATCGAGTTAGATCCCATGCATGATTTTTCTTTAAATATTGCATCGATATAAATAACTTGACTTGAAAGTCATTTTAAGATTGCCTCATAGTAAAGAAATCAACTGGCTGATTAATTAATTCATATGATCAAATAGATGCCCTTCTGCTCCTTTCATTTGTGCTGGAACATAGTAAAACAACTATTGCATCAGACCGACCATCACGTGATGGATTTGACATCACCGTTGATTTATCAGTCAATGAATGCTTTCATCATGTGGGCTGGTCTAGTCTTTGGTCGACCAGGTTTGTCTCTCCTGACCTCACGTCGATCCTATCATTCCATTCTGGCCGAAAGTAGTCTCAACTTCTAGCAGTCAAGTTATTTTTTTGTTTTACTCGAGCGATTCATTTTTTTTTTCTTTTGAAGCTTAGCACATGTGATAATCCTGATATATGCGTCAAAGCCTATGTTGAAAGATAAATAAAAGTTTGCTCCTGATTGTTGTAAATGTACGAACTAATACTAGATATGTTGTGCAAAAGAAGATTGATCCTCCTAATCATCTCTCACCCAAATTGTACTGTTATTTATTTTAGAATCTTTCTTGGAGCTGGGAATCTAATATATATATATATATATATATATATATATATACTGATATATGCGTCAAAGCCTATGTTGAAAGGTGGAGTCATACATTTTTTTATCCTTGTTAGGGTATGATAGAATCTAATTGGATGCATATATGAAATCTGTAGCTTTGTTTGGGACAATTTTTTTATTTATTTATGAGGAGAAATTTTAGTACAAAAATTTCTTGAAAACAATGTAAGTGTTAAGAAAATAGCATGGGTGTGAGCTTTGAAGTTGACTCAACCTGACCTGATTAGCCTTACGGTGTAGGGTCCTGTGCAGCCTTGCAGGGTCCAGTGCGGAAGTCCCGTGGTGGGATCTGGTGTGGGGTTCTGGGTCCAGTGCAGTGCTGCTAGGGCTCATGGGCGCAAGCTTAGTGGAAAACGCGTGCTGCGGGGTAGACGTAGGCGGGGCTTGCTGCAGGCGAGCATGGACTGCGACGAGATCGAGCGTGTGCTGCAGGGGCTGTTGCAGGCGAGGCTAGCTGCAGGAGAGTGCGCCTTGCCTGTGGGTTCGAGCACGGGCGCTACAGGGTCTAGCCGCGAGCGCGAGTGTGATGTGACTCATACAGGTGCAGGCCGGATGCGGGCATGACTCATGCAGGTGTTGGATGCTACTGGGGGGAGGGGCATGATCTAGGACAGTTTCGTCGACTCGAAATTGGATTTTCAGGTTGACCCGAACTTTATCCAAAATTTGAAACGGGTCAAAAATCGGGACCCAAATCCGACCCGTTCTTAACCCAGGTTGACCCTAACCCGAAAAATTCGAGACAGGTTCAAATCGAATTTATATATATATATTTGGGAAAGTTTTGGACTATGCCATTTTATTAATCATAATAAAAAACATAATCCATTGAGCAAGGGAAAAATACTAAAAAACTGAAAGATAATACATAAGAAAGAAAAAAAATACAAAAAAAATAAAACAACATTGTATCAAAATACAAAGACTGCGCGAAGCCTTCTATGTGCTCTGAACTCAAGTAGTCAAGTAGAAATATATAGAATACATGCACCTTGGTAGCCCGAAGACCATCCGAGAGGATTCTAAGTCAGGCTAGCTATCATCATCGTTCAGCCAAAAAACTACTCTTCAAAGCCTGACAGAAAAAACATTCTATTCGATTCCCACCAAAAAGCCACCATATAATCCTCTTAGTAAACTTTCAAAGCTGCATAAAGAGTTCTGCTCAAAGAATTTCTTTAGCCAATAGTGTCTGCACACACGTAGTGCCAAAAAGTTCCTTTATTTCCATTTGAAGGTCTTAAGCCTCACAGTCTTTGCCATAGCAGAAGCCAGTGTAATGAAACACTTTGCCGAAGAATTAAACCTTTGGTTATTCCTTTCATACCAAAGATGATAAATGCTTGCATTTAACATTAAGAGTTTGCACAGGTTATCTTTATTTTCACCTGGTAAGCCTTCAATAAACTCAAGGGCCTGGGAGACATTGGGTCTTAAAAGAAAATTTTACATGTTAGGAATTAGCCGGATTAGAATTTTGTAAGAATATTCACATTCGAAAAATAAGTGAGGTATAGTCTCAAAGTTATTATGGTAGAAATAGCACATAGGATTTACTATGGTAATGCCTTTCCAATATAAATCATTCGCTGTTTTTAGCCTTTCTAAAAGTGCCATCCATGGGTATATAGAGAACTGGGAGAGTGTCACTTATGTCAAACAAGATGGGAACAATCAACAGAGTCTTCAGACTCAAAAAATTCCATGTAATAATCTTTATATAAAGCCTTTGAGTTGCCATTCCAGGTTAGAAAGTTAGTATGATCCGACACAACCGGAATGTTGCAAATGAAATCTCTGATTTCCACCCTGATAGAAACAGGAATGCACCAATTCCCATTGCAAATCCAGTTAACAATAGAGTCATTATCTTTACAGATATTAAGTAAAGGAAGACCAGAAAATCTATTTATCATGATTGCCCAATAATTATGATATTTCACGAGAGTTGTTGAAGCCAACAAATTAGCATTTGAAATCGTACTCTACATTAACATATAGAGTCCACTAACCATCGTTATGTTTATTGGTTTTTTCTGGAGGGCCTTTGTCCAGTGCTGTGTGATGCCTCCCTTATGTTGGATTGAGCGGCTTTGGGATTGGCCTGATGATGCCGAATTTGTTTTTTTACTGAGCCCTCTGGGTCTTACTACTTGCCAGTACTTTAAATGGGTTTTTATGAAGACCCTTAAGCATGTGTTTTGTTACTTTCCAATTATGATTATTTTGTGCTTCTTACTGACGGCCTGGAAGGGGTATTTTGATTCTGGGTCTTACTGTTCGGCCTGGTTGGTTAAGCACTGGTTGGCTTGTTTTTGCGGTAATAGGTATTCTGTTGGCTATTGCAAGCCTGGGGGCTATTTTATCTTCTTGGATCTTTTTCTTGTTTTTAAGTTCTTTTGTTTGCTTCAATTTTGCTATAGTATCCTTGCAGGCCTGTTTTTCAGGTTTTTGGAGCTCCGCGCTCGTTTTGTGCTGGGAACGTTTGCTGCTGGAAGGGTCGTGCTGAAAGTTGTTCTCTTTTCCCTTCATTGTTTGATTTCTAGAATGTTACTAGATATAAATGTATTTTTTTGTAGTAGGGAACTCAGGCTCTTAGGTTTCTTTTTGATTTTTCCTGTAGCTCTTAGGAGCATTAGTGAGCTAGAGTTTCCTTTAAGTACTGTGTAACTTTTTCCCTATATTAACGTGTAGGCCCGTAGGTGGGTTTTAACCAAAAAAAAAAAAAAAGAGTCCACTAACCATATATAGTAAATCTTAATTGAATTTCATTACATATGACTTTTGATTTTGGTATGATTGACTTAGAATATATTTACTTTAGCATCATGATTTCCCAATATTTTTTATTACAATTGATTTCAATATAGGCACTATGAGTCATTTTGCATGAGTAGTGTTTTCTACTTAGTATATATCTACTTGATTTATACAAATTTGTTTGTGATAACCTTCATCGTTATTTTTATGAATAATTTTTATAAAAAAATTATAATTAGTTCCAAGTATTAATAATTAAAAAGAATGTCATTAATGGTTCTCCAAATTAAAATTCACGAGGAAGTATTTTGATGATGTCGAAAAGAGACAATTTTATGTTTAGCACATGTCACAAGTGATATTAATAAATCTATGTGGTTAAAGAGATAATTAATCTTTTTTAATGAAGCACGTAAGATAAAGCTTTGCATTACTCGCTATTAATATTTTTATCATTTCACACTAGTATAAATATGTCATCATCAAATAAAGACAGGTTACTATCCTTATAAATCTTCATATCTCATGTGATTTTGATCTTGATAATTATAAAATTTTATGTGTTTTCATGTAATAGCTCACTAAAAATTCTATATATTATTTATATATTAGTTTAATCATTGTGATGATGACTATTTTCACTATCCTAGCTTGGAGGCATTGCAACTTGAAAATAAAATAAAGAATGTGAATCATGATGCCTCTAGTAGGCAAAGTAAAGATTCCAAAAAGTTAAGAGTACTAAAATGGGTGTATAAGTTCTTTATTATATGATTTATTCATAGATATCTTAAGGATGATCGATGACATCAATAATAAAAAATATTAAGATTTACTTAGATCTTTTTTTGTATATTTAAATTGTGAGTTAAATATTAGATAAATTTTGAAGGACTATTGAAATGAAGCTATTTATTGATCATCACTAAATTAGTCGAATATCATTAAGTGTTGCACAAATATGCAAATTGATGGACATTTTGGAATAAAAATTTATTTATTTGCTAATTTTTGTAAACCTTAATAAGTCGTCATAAGGAAATTAATTTATAGCTAACTGTAAAATATTATTAGGTCATCATTAACCTATGTTTAACTTGCATTGCTTGGTTTCTTATAGCTGCTTGGAATTTAATTTGTATTGGTTTTAGCCATCCAATAATGAAATTTCAGTTGTTTATGTTCACCTAAGCTACTCTATTAATACTATTGCATATCTAGTATTAATATGAAGACAATTCTACATACATGTTCTATGTAAAAATAGGAGAAAACTAGTATTAAGAAACACCTCAAGTTTTTTTTTTTTTTTTCACTTTAGATCATCATTTTCACCTCAAGTGTTTTTGTTCAAAAATGGTCATTTAAGTACATATTCAAGTAAAACCTTTCAATCTTTTAGTTTTTCATTTATATATTTTCTCTATACCATTAACAAATCACGTGCATCAAAATTATATTGATTTTGTATTTATTGATGATAATTTAATCACCATTAAAGTCTTGTAGTAGTTTGGAAAAAGACATCATAGTATATTGAATTATTGATAAATAATGACTTAACCTTTATTTTCGGGATGATTTTCTTACTACTTTATAAAGCAGTTTTTTAGTATGAAAATTTTTTGTACATGAAAATTTTATACAAGGAAGCTGCATTAGGAATCATTAAGAAAGTCGCCCCAAACGAAGCCTTAATAATGATTGCAGTATACTAGTATAGTAAGTAAAATCCCTGTTTAAGTAAAAAACTAGGAGTGAATATAAGAATTTGCGAGGTCTAGCCACAAACGTATCATATTGTCTTAATTACTTTATTGATATAGCTTTAAAATTTCTTGCACACTAGTTTATTTACTTAAGCTCTCATATTTTAAGTGGTGATAACTCATATGCTATTATGATATACAATTATCAAAGTAATTAGTTCATTATTTTAACATCAAAAAGCATCCCATAGTCAATTCCATAATATTTGTATTTAGAAACATTTTGTATCTATTGGTGCTAGATTAGATTAATTATGCAAGCTTATGCATTGAATACAACTTATGTTAATAGTGCAAACAATATAACTAAATTTCCTTGTAAATTTTATTATTCATATTATGTTTATTATTATATTAGTCATTCAACAATTAACTATTCATCCAAATTAACTATAATTATCATGTGTGGTGTCACTTGTAAATAAAAATTATTTCATGTAATCACCTAAACATTCTTTTTTATTATTATGTGCACATTATGTTTATCTTGATTCTTATATCTAAGTGACTAGGCACACCCAAGATTGACTTATTTAAAAAATTCCTCTTATAAGTGATTAACAACTACAAATTGCAACGGAAATAAACTTGCATGATTAACTTAAAAACTTAAATATTCAAAATTTAATTTCAACTCAGTTTTGAGAACAAAAAAACTTAACGAGATATATTTAGAGAAAAACTGAAATTTATACAATAGAATTGAAATGTGCAAGTAAATTAAAGCGGTAGAAAGAAAAAAGAATGAAAACAATATTTTTTTTGTGATTCAATCCATAGACTTATGTCCATTCCCCAAGTTCCTTTTTTTTTGGAATTTTATTAGAAAATGCTCCTTTTGTACTCAGCAAGTTGTTGCGGCCATTCTCTATTCCTATGTGGAGAATGACTTTTACACAACTTTTCTCTACCCGAAAAGCCTAGACTCTCCCTTCTACTTCCCAACACGACGACGATGCCTCTCTCATTCTACTTCCTGCATAGCAGTGATGCCTCCCTCCTTATGCTCCTGCACGGTGGAGATGGCTTCCCTCGACTAGAGACGACTGACTCTCTCAACATAGGATCACAAGAGCTCTATGTACACCCCAAGCTCCTTACACAAACACAACTTGGAGGAACAATGTGCATAACAGAGAAACAACCATATGAAAATCACCTCACACACTCCTTAGACTACTCCAAGAAGCTTTCTCACAGTCTCACCCTTTTCTCCTAAGTGTTTTCCCAAGCTCACACAGAAAGAACCCCTTTCTTCCTCTCAAATAACTCTCTATCGTCCATTATTGATGAGTCACTATCTTATTATTTAAAGCATAAGAGTGACTATTTAAAGAAAATCATAAATTTTAATTTTTATGGCTAGATTGTAAAGTATTAACCCATAATTGTACTATATGATTAGTTCATTCTAAAGAAAGCATGCAAACCAAATCTTTATTTGACCGGGTCATACAATCATCATCATATAATACAATCAGCTCAACCAATCCAAAGTTCAATCTATTTGATCTTGGATCAGACGAACTCTAACTCTTTTAATTCTTACTCTATAATAAACATCATACTGTATGAATCCTTGAAGATTTTGAATAAATTTGATTCATGAATTTTCAGATACAGAACAAATAAGATTTATAAATGTTTGTACAACACATTATGAATCATATAGTATGAATATTTAAGAATTCAAAATTTTCCTATTTATGAAAATTAAGAAAAAAAGTTGTGAAATATTTGAAATATCCAACTGTCAAGTACGAAACCAATCATCTAGTAAAATTGGCTATTTAAGTCACCCCAATTTTTATTATTAATAATTACTTGATTTATTATGTGTACATAAATAATCTTACAGTGCCATTGAATGGTATAGTACTAGTTCATTTTCTCAAAGAAATCAAGTAATTTTAATTTTTAATTTCTAGTATCCTAACTCTTTTTTGTGAGTGTGTGCATGGTTATTCGATTATTTTGCACATATTACATTCAATGATTCAAAGAAAGAAAAAAAAAATAATAACAAACACATACTACACTGATCATTTGCAATTTTTTATCTTCACATTATCCTTATTTTATTATTTTCATTATTTTGTGTCTTCAACCTAAAATGTTAGTGTAAAAGAGCACAAGCTGCACACAAGACTTGAAGTTTTAGATTAACTTAATCAATAATATTTGTTATCATATAAACCTAAGGGTGCACTGGGCTCACGAGACCCGACATTATATTTGTACACTAATTTGTGTATTTTGTTCAATTATGATATTCTTAGCATATTTGTATAGTGTTTCAATTGATTAATTATTAGATTGAATTATATATAATTATTTATATATCTTTCACACTGTGTTTGGTTGTGTATGATTGGATTGATAGAATTTCATAAATACATTTTAATGCTTGAATAGTGTTGACCCAATTCACCCACTCTTTGTGAGTCATAAGCTAATATTGTCATTTTCAAGCATGAATTTAAGTATATTTGTACACCCCCATAATTGCCTTCATAAGTCTATGTTGGAGTAAAAAAAATTATGCATTTTTGTTATCCGAAGCCCAAAGCTCTTTGAGCCATCAAACCTTTTGTTTTCAAACTTCATGCTAATCAATTTCCTTATAAACCACCACTCTTATAGCAATCATTAAGAAAAAAGAGTATGCCTTACTTTAGATTTTGAAAAAGACAACTCATGAATAACTATGATGAATTATAAAAGAATTGTAAAAGAAATTGAACTAAAAAAAGAGAAAAAAAAATAAAATTTATGCAACTTGGATCAATCAAACTTGCATGCATCTATGGGAGAGGGTAGAGGATGTGACTAGCTAATAAAAAAAAAACCACTATCATTGTTTATCATTAAATGACATTCATTAGTCATTCTCAAAATATAAGTATGCCCTTGCTCAATAAAAATAGAGAAGCTCTAGGTCTCATAAAATAAGTACAAGATAAATAACTTATAAGAGATAATAAAGAAAATAATTAAAAAATATCAAAGAATTATCCACTTCAAAATTTCCTCAAAAAATGTATCATTTAATTTATAGAGATGATATTTTGAACTCTTGAAAATGAACATATTATAATTTTATTCTCTTTTTTTTTCCTTCTCTATCATATACTCCTTTTTCTCAATACTTTATCAACTTTTTTTTTAAAAAAATTCAAGATTAGCTTATGCTTCCAAATAATCAAACTTTAGTGTATCAACATATATATACACTAATTCAATGGAAAGCTATATTACTTATAAAAAATGACCTAGCACTCCATGCTTTTAGGCAATAAGATTGATACCAGCCCACCTTAATCTTAACATAGATATATATTGAGTCAATGCCTAACAAATTACGTAACCTATTTTCAAGCTTTCATAGAAGAAATTTTGAAACCCATCACATTATCTGATTCATATATAATTTTGAGTTAATACCTAACATGCATCTAATATTGCTTATATATAAGGATAATGGAACACTTGGATATGGATATCAATTCAAAAGTTTAAGCTAATGGGTGATGTCTATCATTGGTATATTAAGAAATCAAAACTTATTTCATTTTCATTATGGGTTTGATATCAACTTTTAAATTAATATAAAAAATTTATTAATATGTGCAAATTTATATGACTTTGACACTACAAATTTATATGATTTTGACAATACACTTGAGGTATAGCCCATGGAAGACATTTGTAAGAAAAAAAAAAAAAAGCATCTCATCACTTTTAAGATAAAGAAAAATGTTGGTGTGCCACTTCTATCATTAAAACATAATATTTAATGCACATTTTTAATTCTTACCCTTTTTGAAGGACTACTGATAAATCTCTAACTAATTGTGTTAGGCATGAACAATCCCAATCCAATTGATTATATATTTTTAAGTTGTTGAGTTAAAAATAAGATTGAACATTAGTTTATCTTGCTCAATTTTGTCCATCCTTTAGTTTCATCCTCAATAAAAAGTAATATCAAAGTAGATGGTTTGTCAAGGATCATGTGCTTCACAGTTTATTTATCTTATGAATCTTGCTTGCCCTTTCATTATGAATGAACAAAATTTAAGTGATGGTGACTCACAATTTCATTAAATAATATGTGAGCTTTTTTATATATGATATTTAAGAGGTAGTGATGATCAATTTGAAAATTCTCTCACATAAGAGGTAGTTTATTAAAACAATTAAATGAGGCATTTAAATTAGTCTCACATCTAGTTAAAAAATATGGCATTGTAGAAATAATAAGGGGTTGGCCCACACCTATATATCTTGAAGTTGTTGGGTTGAATATAGTTTGATCATTGATGTGTTTAGCAAAAGTGCCAAACTTTAGTCCACCATTGGTATCTTTTTCTAAGCAAAAAATATCAACTATACTGTTTATGTTGAGAGATAGTGGTCCATATGGTTGGTGGAGCTCATGGGTCTTGCACATCCTTCTAACTTGATTGAGCAAATTTTAAGGGCAGGAAACTCTTAGGGAATCTAAGCATTGTTGAGTAGGCTTTTGGACCATGGTGCATAAATTGAAGGGGCGAAGAATGTAGAGTGCTCTCATGTAACATAGATGTTGTTAAAATATAAGAGGTTTTACATATTTGTGCAAAAATATCAAGTGATTGATTCTCACCAATAACATTCATGAAGTCAATTATAAATATTCCACAATCTTCATTGATTTCTCTCTCTATTGGTGGGGCACAAAGATTCATGAAGCCAATTATAAATATAAAGCTAATGATGATGATGATGATGATAAAATTGCTTTATTCATAAAACTTACCATATGATTCTACTTTCCTTTATAGGAAAGAGTAGATGCCTCATCTATCAAGGGAGAAATTATTTTGTGTGGACTCCAAACGCAGTTTGTCATCCGGAGATCAACCAGAATGCGCCATGTCAACAGTATTGAGCGGTACCGATCCACGGTACCGAGCAGTACCAAGCCGGATACCGAGCAGGAGGTGACTTGGTGCATTCTGGGTGGTCTCTAAATGGCGTTCGGCATCCACACAGAATATAGGAGAAACATTCGGGAAAGTCCTTTTAGTCACGCAAAATTTCATTTTTAAAAATAAATGAGAATGTCTCCATCCATAATGTATCAAATCTGTAAAACATAAACAAATTAAAGACAAAAAGAAATGAATTTAATATACATTACCTTATTTAATAATTCAATAATCTTTGGGACAACAACAGGGCATAAAATCTATGCATAGTTGGAATAGAGTAGGATCAGATAGCGAAGGACCGAAGAGCTCTGAATGGTTGTTTGTTAATTTTCCATGCAGTTGCTAGTGTGGCAAGTAAGGTGGGCTGGTCTCGCCTGTCAGCCTCAGCGAATAATAGAAGAAAAGGACTCAGTTGGAGTTCTCTATGGCCGGGTTTGATTGTATTCTTCTTCATTTTTCTTGCACTTAAATTAGCAGAACAACCCCACCATGAATGAAAGGGAAGGAAGTGGGCGACAAGGTACTTCTCAGTCTATCATAGTGGAAAGAAGGTGAGGGGACAGTGAACAGCATCTCACTCGTCTTTCTGCTTCTCTTATCACTTCAGCTTTGTTCCTTTTTTCTTTCTCGAGGCTTTGTAGAGCTCACAGCTTCGTTTTCAATTACTGCTCGCCATTGTTGACGCATAAGCTTCTTTGTCTGGTATGGTTTAGGGAGCAGTGATGAGGAGATCTGTACGATTGATAAAAGAAGTTAGGTAATGACTGTTCATTCTTTGATTCCTTGTTCAGTAAGAACGGTAGATGTTAAATAGTTATATTTTAGTTTGAGTGACTGCAAATCAAATATTCGTTAGAGTTTGGAGTTTTGTTTTGATTATTATCCATTAAATTTTGCAGAGGCTTAGAAGCCTTTTTGGATGACTTTTTGTTTTTATTTTATTTTGTTTTTTTTTTAATTTGAAAATTGCTTTAATTATAATTGATTATAAAAAATTATTTTGATCGGGCATCAATCTCGAAGCAAAATCAAGTTGAAAATTTCAGAAATTAAATACGGGATCATCTAAACTTCAATTTCAGCAAACTTATAGTCGAACTGAACGTCTCGGAAGTACAAACACAATGATACCAAATTCGATTCAATCCGAGCCCAAATGAGACCAAATCAAAGATTCGAAGATTCAAAGCACATCTAGAAGGTTCAAACCATAATTTGGATTATCAAACGATTTCCAAACGTGATATGCTTATAGTCAAATCGAGAGGCTCGACGAGACGAATCCAACAAACTCAAGATCAACGAATTCTAAGATCACTAAGGCACTCAAATACTTGATAAACGGCCCATAATTAAATGAATTGATATCCGTCGTCCGTTCAAATCACTCACAATTTACCCTTGATCTTTCTCTTATTTACTGGCTATGCCACTATAAAAAACTATAAATATATCCCTCATTTTTCATGAAGGGGAGAGGAAGAAGGGACCCAAGCAACGAAGAGAATCAAGAAGAGATACTTGAGTTCTCTTGCCACTATATTCCTCATCGACCACTGCTAGACTTCTCCCTGGCAGCCGAACGAAGCCAGACTTCCACCCGACCACTAACTGATGCCATACTTCTTCCTGAAAGTCAATTGATGTCGAACTTTCGCTCAACCACCGACTGACGTATGCCTGACATCTTCCCAGTTGCCAATTAATGCCGAACTTTTTCTTTGCCACTGACTGACATCGGATTTCTTCCCGAACGTCAACTGACACCGGACTTTTTCCCTCCACCTCCTACTAACGCCGGACTACCACCCGGCCACTAATTGATGTCAGACTTCTTCCTGGAGGCCAACTGATGCCGAACTTTCACCCGGCCACTAATTGATGTCAGACTTCTTCCTGGAGGCCAACTGATGCCGAACTTTCACCCGGCCATCGACGGACGCTTGACATCTTCCCGGTCACCAACTAACGTTGAACTTTTGCCTAGCCATCGACTGACGCCGAACTTCTTCCCAACCGCCAACTGACACCGGTCTTTCCCCGACCACCTACTGGCGCCAAACTTCTTCCTGACAGTCAACTAACATCGAACTTTTGCCCGACCACCGACTGACAACGGACTTTTTCCCGGCCACCAACTAACGCTGAATTTTTGCCCCACCACGGACTATGGTCCTTCCAACCTCCGTCGTCAGACAACGGTCCTTCCGACCTCTATCGCAATGCCGACTACTGTCCTTCCGACCTCCATTGCCATAAAATGGTCTTTTTGACTTCCGTCGCCTACCGACTACGGTCCTTCTGACCTCCATTGCCAGACAATAATCCTTTTTTACCTCCGTCGCCCACCGACTCTGGTCGTGCCGACCAAATGAATATTTTAATTAATATTGATTTTTCAAATTTTCACCATGTAATGCATTCTATATGATGTATATGTGTTACATCATGCCAAGGTTTTCCCTCCAATGAAGGGCTTCATTTGTAATCAACTATAAATACTAGTAGATTCATTCAAACTAGGCTAGGCCCAATAGTTTCCCCCTTTTCAGAGTTTTTCACATAAAAACCTTGGTGTCCCTTATGAATGCTACACCCTCTCTTTTTATCTCATTGTGTGCTGAATATTCGTACAAAACTAAGACATTAAACTTTATATTTCCCTACCGCCGCGAATATTCCAGGGCGCAACAACAATTGAAAAATTGCATAAAATATTGATGGTGGCCGACATTAGTGATGATCAATCCTTAGTGATGGCACAGTCGCGGATGATGATGAGAGTGGTTTTTATTAAAAATAAATAAATAAATAAAACAACAAAAAATATTTTAAATATTTAAAAATGATTTACCTTTCAAAAATAAAACATAAAAAAAGCTAAAATGCAATTTAAATATATATTTACAATAAAAAATGATTAAAATAAAAATTGCCATGTAATAAATCCAACAACACAGCATTTATTTTATCACTAGTGTGCTAATGACTCCTACAACAAGGCATCATTAAGTGTGTTCTTGATGTATGAATTAAGATAATCAAATTTAGGCTTCGTTTGGGAGCACTTTCTTACTGTTTCTTAAAATAGCTTTAAAATTAAAAAAATTTTAAAAGTTTTGCATTAAAAAACAGCTCTAAGAAATAGTAAGCAAGCCATACCAGACGAAGCATTAATCTCATATTGAATAGCTGAAAAATATGCTGTCAAAATGCTAAGCGAGGGAGCTTAGAGCTTCACCTCTTTATTTTTAGAGTTGAAGAAATGAACTTAGATCAATTTTTCTAGAGGCCCAACTTTAGGCTCCTTTGATTTATGCTTTATTATATTAATTTGATATGATATGGATAAAAATTAAAAGAATGCCATGCTTTGCAATTTTCCCCCTCCTATCTTTATATTATTTAGGCTTTTTTTGAGACAGCTTTGGTACTATTTTTTAATACAATTTTTTTTTAACAAATTTTTTTTTTTGTATTGAGAATCAATAAGAAAGCTAAATAAATAATGCAATATGTAGCACTAATATTAATAAAAAATAGAGTATTATATAGTATAAATAAAATCACAATTATAAAATTTTTAGACAAATTCAACCTCATATTTCTAATGGAGTTTATTCCTGAGATGAAGTCAAAACGGTACTTGACAATTAGAAGCAATTTTTTAACCTATAACTTGGCAATGATAGCCGTTCTGAAGAAAGAATTTTTGACACATTAACATTAATCGAGTCTTCTCTAGCCTTAAGAATTTTGGCAACCATAAAAATGAGCATATAATTAAGGAATGAAGGTTAGTGTGAAAAAAAAAATGAAGGTTAGTGTGAAAGGAAGAGATTAAATAGAAAGATGGAAAGATTAGAAGAATAAAAAGGGAAGATGTTACATACAAAGAGATATATGATTAAATATTTTTTAAATGCCAAATGTAAACATTTGTAATTACTTAGACACCTCCTCAAATATGATAGCTTCTTCTTCCTCCAAATCTTTCTCTTTAAGGCTTCCCTTGGGACGGATTTCTTACTACTTGTTAAAACAATTTTCTAGCTTGCACATAAATTAAGTAGAAAGTTGCTTTAAGAATAAATATGAAAGCCGTCCCAAACGAAGTATAAATCTTTGTCTCATTAGAGCAATCAATATTCTTAAGACTAAAGAAGACTCAACCAAGGCCAAAGCTTGAAATAATCTTTAGCAAAGTTTTCCTTTCACAAGACTACCAAATAAAGTAATAGAATAAAAAGGGATACTTGGAGAAGATAACTATGGCAATGTCAGTCTTGATTTGAAAAATAAAAAAATTATATATTTAGGTTTCGTTTGGGACAACTTAATTTCTTACTGTTTTATAAAGCAATTTTTAAGTTCAAAAAATTTTTAAATTAAAAATTTTGTATTAAAAAGTAATAAAAAAATTGTTCCAAATAAAGCCCTAGTCTAAACATTACTATTGAAGCATAATTATGAAGTATTTGTGGCATATAATAAATATCTCTAAATTTACAAAAGAGTAAAAATATTCTTGCAAATTGTCCATATTTTATTTAGTGAAGATTTCCTCAAACCACATGTTGGCTATCACCCATGAATAATCTCCATACTTTTGTAATTTTTCTTGTAAGGCCACCAAAATCAGTTACTTTCCATGGTTTTGAATATGCTTAATTTTATAAGATTTTAGTGGTTTATAAGCCATCCAAGTATTCGCATGAGGATCATATATTTCTCAAAATGACAAAAAAAGGCACTTTTAGATCAAATGATTTGAAATGTCACCAAAATATTAATTCAAGATAAAGGAACTACATACAAATTCTACAGTAGTTTTATTACATCTTCCATTAGATTTTATTATTTTACCATCCATCCAATCAAGTTATTCTTTCAAGAGGCTATCATGGCCAAGCTGCAGAATAAGAAAAAACATAGTTAAGCTTGAAATTTCACTGTTTTAAGTTTGGAGTAAACTAAGGAAGTTGTTGGAAAGTAAAACCAAGCAGCGAAAGAAACAAGAAAGAGATAATGCAACGGAAAAGAAAGAATATTTGAATTCAAATTGAAAAAATTCGATATCAGGAAAAAATCACGGAGTCATACTAAACCAAAAAATCCACCATGAAAATGAGAGAAATTGTATGAATGTCTTTCTCTCTCACTTTCTTTTGGCCTCTCTTCATTCCTATACCGTTCAACAAACATATTATACAAAAAGTGAAAAAAAAAAAACTATCCCGACATGCACCGCCACTTTGCTAGTTTTTGGAGAGCTACAACGCTCCTCAATCTCCAGCCTGACTGCAGCGCATCAATGCTAGATTTTGTAGCACATCAGCTTGCAGGACTTGAGTATACAATGCCCCAATACATGCAAGCACTCGAGTATACAATGCCACAGTGTTGTACTGTAAAATTTTTTTGTAATCCCTCACATAGAATAATGAGATGATGTGATTAAAAAAGTATATAATGCTTGTGAAGATGTTGTGATGATGATCTACATTTATCCATAAATTTTATCTCAAGATTCTACCTTTCTAAATGAGGAAAGAGAGGTGCCAAACCCACATCAATCAAGGAAGAAAGTCAAGAAAGTCCGATAGTCACGCAAAGTTTCAATTATAAAAAACTGGAATTAAGAACACGAAGAAGTGAAATTCAACATACATGACCTTTTTTTTTAGAATTTAGTTAAAATTTGGGCCAGCAACAGGGAATCTGTGCAGAAATGGAATGGAATAGGAGATAGGGCGATGACTAAAAAATTCCGAGTGATTTTTTATTGACTTCCCATGCAGCTGTAAGCGTGGTAAGTAAGGTGGGCAAGTCTCACCTGTCAACCTCAGCAAATAATAGAGGAAAAGGATTAAGTTGGACTTCTCTATTGCAGCTGCTGCTTGGCTTCTTCTTCATTTTTCTTGCAATTGTATAGGCAGAAAAACAGCCCCACCATGGATGAAAGCGAAAGAAGCTCTGCACGAAAAAGTACTTCACAGTCTATCATAGTGGAAAGAAGGTGCGGGTACAGTGAACAGCTTCCCACTCGTCTTTCTGCATCTGTTATCTCTCCAGCTTTGCTATTTTTTCTCTTTTCTTTTTTTTTCTTTCTTTCTTTCTCGAGGCTAAGTAGAGCTCACGGCTTGCTTTTTAACTACTGTTCGCCATTGTTGATGCATAAGCCTCTTTGTCTGGTATTGTTCGTGGGGACAGTGGTTGGATCACTGATTGAAGAAGTAGAAGAGGTTAGGTAATGACTTTTCATGATTTGATTCACTGCGTGTGTGTGTATATATATATACTGGTAATGACAACTATTGTATATATTTAGAGTATTGAGTTTATTCATGCAAGAAAATCTTGAGAATATGTTGTTAAAATATCAAGTGGGACCAACTTAAGACTCACTTGATTGAGTTGATTCACACTTTCTAATAATTATTGTATGTGATATGTATTAAAATTAAATTCATAATGAGAAAAAAATATTTTTGATCATTTTATTAGAATTTTACTTGATCTGAATAAATACAAAAAAAATTTCCGAGTATGATAAGATTTGATTGATATTAAAAAAAATCACGAATTTATATCCACAAACTATTGAAGATGACAACTACATTTTGGCCAGCAACTTATTTCATGACGTCAAAGAAGGATAAACTAATAAGAAATATAAAATGTGGAGGAAAAAAAAAAGAACATTAAGATTTAACGTGAAAAGTCTGAAACTGAAAAAACTACTAAGCCATACCACACCAAAAGATTTACTATAAAATTGGGAGAAATAGTATGTGTTTCTTTTTTTTCTCACTTGTTCATGTTTTTCTTCACACTTGTACTATTCTCTCACTAGAACATACAAAGACAATAAGGGATGCAACCCTTAATGAAAAACGAGAAAGAAAGCTGTCTTGACAGCTTCGCAGGGTTGCAGCACCAAGTTAGAGCGTCGTAGTGCTCCCATTTTCTGATTTCAGCCTACATGACGGCATCGTGCTTGGAGCGCCACAACTCCCATGGCAGCGACCCGGCAGTACTGCAGTGTCAGTTTAAACCGTTGCAATTCCACTCCAATAGCAGTGGGTTCAGTAACGGCTAAATATGCAGAATTATGGTGAGTTAAAACAATGGAATTTTGGCCCTATAACAGTGTCAAAATCGTTGATATTAGAGCAAAATTGTTGCAATTTAAACTGCCACAATGATTCTAGATTTGTGGCCCTTTACTAAAGCTTACAATACAATTTCACTCCCCAGAGGTTTCCAAGCTCTACAAAAAGCAATTGCAATAGACATCGGCCACAATGGTCAACCTATCAGTTTAAGAATCGTTGTTAGTTTTTTTTTTAGGTGGTCGTTAAAACCACAGAAATAGCTGAAAAAAAATGCTGTGGAAGTTTTTTTTTTTCTTTTGTGTCCTCTCTTATCTATCAATTATTTGGGCTCATAGTTAATCATATGCTTTAATAAGGCAAAAGCAAACCAACTTGTAATATCAAAAAGAAAAGATTTTTTTATTAATTGATTACTTCTTATTTGGTCAATGAGTAAAATATAATGAATAAGTTACTATTACATAATCACTTCAAAATCAATAAAATCTTCTATACTCCAACAATCAGAGTTTATCTTTTATTTGTAATATAACTTTTTACTACTTAATACACATTTTCTTTTTAGATTTAATAATGATAAAAAATGTATACCAAATCAAAACCAATACATATGACTTTCACCAACAACTAAGATATATTACATGACTATTGCCAAAAATCAAGGCATAGTTATTAAAAGCTATTGACAATCGAGGTTGTTCTAACAATAGGAAATTTACTAAATATTGGCGGAACTTCTTGTGGTTAAACTGGAGGTTTGACTGCGGTACTAACCTAAGAGTAAATCGCAGGTAATTCCGATGGTTAATTGACAACCGGAATTTTTGCCGGTTTTATGTTTTCATGTCGATATTTACCGGCAATTTAACTGCCGTTTTTAAATGAAAAAATTTCGATAGTTTAAGCAGCCGGAAAAGCCGCTGGAAAGGGCCCTAAAATGAAGACAATTCACAGCCAGTTTTTTAATTGTGTTGCCGGTAATAACCGACAGCTATTCGGCGGCCAAGCCGCCGGATACACAACGGTTTTGACCACAGGTAATGACCAGTGGTATTTGCGCCGAAATCTTTGACGGTATACCTGCAATTTTGGGTCCAATAATTTCTGTCTGTCGTAGCCGCCGGATTCCATTTCTTGTAAAACCTCTCGTAAATTATAAAACCGTCGAAAAAATTGATGTTAACCGCTGAAAATTACCACCGGTAATTGACGATTTTCCTTTAATACTGTCTTACTTATAGCCAACAATTGAAGCTTAACTCCACCTACCATTTCCAATCAAAGAGAGATATTCCTCCATCAACAATCTAAATGTAGAGACAAAAGTTGATCATCATGACAACCAAGACATAGTTACTTTATATTGATTTAAGGTATGAAGGGGCGGAACCAACCCTAATTTTCAGGGGGGCAAATTTATAAGGCATATATGTCGGGGGTCCAAGGGGGCAGCGCCCCATAGCAGGGTTCGACCAGCCCGTTCAGGTTGCGGCCGGGCAAATTTTGGTTTGAAGGATATTTTTGGAATTCAATGATGAATTCTCTTTACTATTTGTTGGGGGCAATTACCTAAAGACCATAGTATTTTAAAACTTTTAGGGGGGCAATTGCCTAAAAACCCTTGTAATAAAGACTAAATAATGGATGAAGATGTATAAATTACCTAAAAAACCATATAATTTTAAAAAAAAAATTTTGATTCCGCCCATGAGTATGATTAACATATAATCAAATTAGAACGATGTGATAATTCTTCATATAATCAGAAGTTTCTATTCAATAATAATGGCCATGCTTTTAAATTTTGAAAATTGACTTGGCACATAGGTTTGCCTCAGCATTCTTATGGGTTTCAATTCTAGCTCTTATTTAGACATAAATCATCAATCAACTTCTGTAGCCTCACATTCAGGATAGGTATATAATTTAGTTGTTTCTCAATAACTATGTATCGATGAGTTACCTTCTTGACATCATCAACCATGTTAGTCCATTTGAACTCTAAAGGCTTAATCTGTTATGACCTTTTATTTTTGTCAAGCTTATCCTTGGTGTATTCATGATTGTTCTTAGCAACCTTAATTCAACTGATTATATACATGCAAGGCTGGATTAGTGCCTTTGGCACTTTAAAATCATTAAAATAATGGTTCTTTAAAATTAAATAATTAATTCTAACACCTTGAAAGATAAATAACAAAATATTAAGTCATTAATACTTTTATTTGAAATAAAATCTCCTTCAACCTATAATAAACACGCTCCTTCAAATAATTTAACTTAAACAAAACACTGATCTACCAATTTACTAATAATACGGAGGTCGAATCAAATAAACAGTAAATAATTCTTTCCAATTATATGTTATAATAGTAAGGAAATTGTATAAATCAATAAACTAGAACTATCTATAAAAATCATCAGAATCTATAACAATACAGTACAATCAAATCAGTATACACATGAGATTCAATCTTTCTATATAAGTATCTTATATCACATGCATGCTCAGCATCACTTATTAAGAATCACGTGCTCAATATAGGAATCACATGTTTAGTAATAGTAAATTGGTAAACAATAAATCAATACTAGTAATAGTGACAATGATCCGTAGTAGTATCAGTATCCATAAAATTGGTGATAATAATAGTAAAATAGTACATTAATAATAAATTATTAATTAGTAAAATAGTAAAATAATACAGTAATTGTAGTGCATTAACATGCATTCTAGTAATCATGCCAAACAAGTAAGGAGTTTTGGCTTATGTGGTATTTTATTAGTAGTCAGTAATCAGTAACCGTTGGCTCGGTATACATAGTCGACACTCCTTGCCTATCAGTACAATAATAACTCCTTATATAACTCTTAATTAGTGAATCACATGAATCAGTAGATGATAACACCAAATCATAGCAATTAAAAGAAAGCCTATTGGTCCATCATATACAAGTTATTCAGTCTTCAACCAACATCAATAAAATTAGCCTTTACTAGTCCTCACATATATTATTATAACACTAATAACAACCGACTATTATCCGATCATATGCTCATATTCATTCATAATACTTATATTTGTAGGAGCTTCTATTAAAAATACCAAAATTGTTATTCTATATACAAAGTTCAAAATACAATTACTTTTAGTTTACCCAATAAAAATCATGAAATCTTTCAGTCAAATATCCAAAACAATCAATATTATAACATATAAGAAGATACATGATAAAATTTTTCAAAATCTAGGGAAAATATAACAAATCAATTTAGAAGAAATAAAACTGTAGAAATCAAAATATTTAAAAATAAAAATAGGATAACATTTGTCTACCATGATCTGAGAAATAATCATAAAAGAAGTAAAGTAGATCGGCGAACAAAATGTGACCTTCCACTTTAATCTATCATCCTTCTCTCACCTTCTCCTTCCACAACAAATCAGAGTTGCGCAAGTGGTGTGAGTGAGTGTGAAGAAACAAAGAAAAGAATTTTAGTGTGTAGCATAACGTGTTACATGCAAAATCAAGAATTACTATAGAATAGATACTTCAATGTTGCGGTGGCAACTTCAAGCATTGTTGTGCTTATCGACCCTATGCCTCAACGATCACAAGCACAGTGTTGCAGCACTCTAGTATAAATAAAAATTTTGATCTTTCATTTTAAATTTATTCTTAAAAATTAGATTATTAAAATCTATCCACCTTAGTAAAATGTCATCATCAATATTTCCCTTAAGAATTTGAGAACAAAACATGTACAAAACAAATTCATTCAAAAAAAAAAAAATCACAAAATTTCATTAAAAAAAAAAAAAAAAAAACAAATATATAAATCAAGTCAATCAAATCAAAAGCTCAATGGAGGATTCATATCAAATCAATAATCAATATATATCATATAATTATACAATTCATTCAATTTCATATTATTCACTTATGAAATGAAATGCTATGTCAATTAATCATTCAAAATGGAATTCTTACCTGTTGAACTCTCATGTTATTGTTGATCTTCCATATACTATAAGTTGTATACTCATGGCACGTTAGAGTAGGTATTATCGGTGCACCCGGACCACTGACAACTCTATCATTAGCCATAAACAAGGATCTTTTATTATATGCTCTCGATCCTATAGTCCTCTATCCTTTATGATTCCTAGGTTGTCATGCTTTAGAATTAGTTCTTCCTCCAAATTCTCTCTGAGGATAATCTACTACCATGTGTCCTTACTATCCGCAGTGAAACATCACCCAGCTAGAATGTAGCACTAACTCTATTGTCTTCTTCCACAATAAATACATTCACTATAGCTACCAGTAGATGCAATTGATCTGAATTCTCTTAAATCATTATAACTACTTCTCTTATCACAAACACTTTCTCTATCTCTGTTTGATTAATCTCTGGTCTGCCTCCTGCTCATATAATATCTAGAGCCCACATCATACCTAGATGCATGTTCTGTCAAATCAATCTCTATCAATTTGACCCAATCTACTAACTCAAAAAACTCCTGAATTCATAGCATAATGGATGTCTTAACTCCATATTTAGTCCTTGCAAACATTTGTAAAATTTTTCTTCAACTGTTGGAATCAAATAAGGAGCATACATAGCCAATGCAATAAACACATCTTTGTACTACACCACTATCTTACGTCAATATTCTAGTCTGATAAAAGCTTCCTACATCTGTTGTTAGGCTGAAGGAGGTACAAACTACATCTTGAACGCTACAAAAATTCATCCTATGAAATCTCTTCATTTACCATCCCCTAAAATTTCTATTGTTGTTGTCTTATTCACTATCTCTCGACCTCTTCTTCAAATAGAAACATTGCTAGTGGCACTTTTATGCCTCAGGGCATTGCATGCTATCAAAGATCTTCTCTATCCTCAAACATTCAATCTTTCGCAGCTTGTGGTCTTATAGTTACTTTAAATAGTAGGGGTTTCAATTTATGAAATGTTTGTAGAAGTTTATCTCCTTCTTCATCCTTGCTTCCAGATGTGTTACTCTGTGTATATCATATTACTTATGCAAGAACACTAGCCAACTGCATAACACTATCTAATATTATTGGAGTTGCACTTTGTTGCTCATTCGGTACATTTTGTTGTGGTAGATCCATGTCAACTATTCATTTATAGAATTATATCTGAAAGGCCCCCCTCTTGGGAAATTTAGTCATTTTGGTACCCTTTTGGAGGACGAACCATACGGAGCCCGAAGGAGACGATCCAAAGGGAGATGATCCAGAGAAGGACAATCCACTCGAAGATGGAGACTTGAAGATGAAATGCCTAGATTTTAAGACTTGCATCATTCATTAGGATTAGAATTCAGGTTGTTGTCGGTGGAGCCTGGCCACCAATACTTTTCTACAGACCCTGGGTTGTACTTATATGGAACTTACCATGGACTTTACTTTACTGTGTTGGATTTACATTGATATGTTTACTATTGATTGTGCATTAGAAATTGTCTACCTTTTCTAAGTTTCTTTCTTGTATGTGTATGGCCTAATTTGCATAGACTTTCTAGGATAAAAAATATTTTTTTACTCGTAACTAAATTCTAAAATTTTAATAATTAAATAATTTAGAAACCTAACGATCTAGGGAATAGCCGGAGTCATCCGGGGTCATTTGTTATAAGACACCTCCCCGCCTGCAGGTAGAGGCCTATGAGAATGAAGTGTCGGATCTAGGGAGGCCTAATCTTTTCAAAAAATTATTTTTATATAAGATTATTTTTTTTTTAAATCTCAAACATATATGATTTAAACTTTTCAACTAGTATGCATTGTATTAAAAACTCATTAAATTAAAAATTTAATTGTATTAGTTATAGGAGAATTCTCCCTACATAAGTTCAAGACCAATTAGAAAACTCTCTAGACATCAGCCCTACTCTGAAAAACTAAACTACCTACCCATCTTGCATAAAGACTGGATAACATGGATTTTACGCGCTCAGGTGATTAGCTGGCATTTCTTTTCAAGCAGGATATAAGTCCAAGTGTATTATTTAGGACATAGGTGTTAGTGTTTGGTATAATACAAAACTCATCATAGATCTAGGATTCAATGCTACTATATTGGTTATTTCGTAGTATGCCTAAATAGTGGGTAAGTTCCTTCTCTTCATGAACTATAAATCCTACTTATCTGCATCACACATATGGCGTCACTTCCATCCTTTCTCTATGCATGCTCTGAGTGATTGATTTTCTTTCCCTTCTTATTTCCTTAGTCCCTCTGAATGTCAGAGTGAACCCTGCGTGTCGACTAGGTCATTTGAGCCATTCATTTCCTTTTGAGTAGGATTTCCTAGTCTCCCCTTTAATTTCGTGCCAATCTCCCTTGTCTGGAAGAATAAAATTGGATCCTTAACGAGAGTTTTCTCAAGCCCTAGGCTCAAGATGTAATTAACCACGAGGGCTTGCGCCCGTGGGAAACGGAACTCCACCATCAAATAAACTCCACTTGAGCTGATGTATCGGGTGGGGGAAACCCGTTATTTTGATCAGGTCGTATATATTACTATCCATTGGAGTGCGCTAGCGATATCCTCTATCCTCAATGGTTAGTCGTATGTATGATCTAATATGCCCCTCCATTGGCCCGTTTGAGAAGAGCGCGGAGGTCTGCAATCGTCTCTATCCCTCGGGGTGGTGCGGTCATATACCCTTTGCACTCTGCAGCTGGCGGTGTCCATTCGGAGGTTCACACTTTTAATGATTGAATCACGTGAATCAATAGAGGATAAGAACAAACCATAATATTTAAAACAAAGTCTGTTTGTCCACCATCATGTATAATTCAATCAGTCTTTAGTCAACGTCAATACTTCAATAAAATCAACCTTTACTTGCTCTCACGTATACTATTATCACAGTATTATAAAAGAAATAGCAACCAGCTATTACACTATCACATACTCATATTCATTTATTATGCTTGTATTACCATGAAGTTTATATTAAAAATACCAAAAGTTTCATTCTTCACAAATTGTTCAAAATACAATTACTTTTAGTTTACCCGGTGAAATCATGAAATCATCTAGCCAAGCTTTCTAGAATAATTAGTAATATAAGCTATAAAAAGTTATTTAGTAAAAGTTCGTTAAATCCGGAGAAAATGCAATAAATTCAATTTGTAAGAAATCAGACGGTTGAAACCAAAATTTCTGAAAATAGAAATAGGATAACAACCTTCTACCACGATCTAAGTAATTTTTGTAAAAGCGGCGAAGCAGATCGACGACCAAAGTGCGACCTTTCCCTTCCCTCTATTCTCCTTCGTTCCCCTTCTCCTTCCATGGGAAGCCGGCCTTTGCTAAAGGCGTGAATGAGCGAAGAAAAACAGAGAGAAAAAGTATATAAAATAAACTTTAGTGCGTAACGCAATAGCTCCACCCTGAGTCGCCACGTTGCATGTTGAATTCATAATTGTTGTAGAACCGATATTTCAATATCGCAACGACAACTTTTAGCGCGTTGCGCTTATAACCTCAGTGCCTCAGCGCTCACAATATCAGAGCCGCAGCGCTCCAATTTAAATAGAAATTCATATTCTTCATTTTTAATTTATTTTAAAAAATCGAATTGTTACAATCTTAACTACATAATGACTTATGTTCTTATGAATGAGAAAACTCTTTTCATCAATAATTGCAAAAAGCCTTAGAACAGTATAGAATAACTCATAATCATTCATGGAAGCATATAATGAGCATAAAACTTGAAAAAAAAAAAACAAAGAAAGGTAAATTTCATTATAACTTAAAAGACAAAAAAAAACATCGGGAGATACATTAAGATTCTTCAATGGCAAAAGCAAAATAAAAAGTTATAGATTCCTAATGGACGGTATGCTAACAACATAGTGAAATAAGCCTATTTAATGGCAGCTTTAAGGCCGTCTTCCCTAATCTCCAACCTCTTAGTGCCTTTTTGAAGATCTTCTTTTAGAGTAATCAATTATCTCTCTCTCTATAATTAACTGTCCAAGATACTGTATTCCTTTGCTTGATTCTAAATAGTTCATCCACATACCTCTTAAAAATAATATCTTGATCCCCACTTGAAATTTAGGGATTTCTATTTTATTCTCCTCAGTGAAGAAAAGGGTTAAGATTAATGACAATGTAATCTTCTTCTTCTTCTTCACTTCCCTCTCTTCTTCTTCATGATCCCAACAGGAGTTTATCAGTAATAATTCCATATATGAGGGTTTTAACAAAAGCTTTATTAGCTGCCTTTGATAGCTTCATTCTTATCCAAATAAGATTTCTTTGGATTGACCTCATCAAACATGTCAAAATAAGAATATCAGTAATGTCTTTATTTTAAGAGAAGTTAAAAATATGTTAGTGCTCACAAAGAAGAAGAATGAGAGAATTCTATGACTAAGGCCAAATTTTGAAATCCTATTCTATTAATACAAAGTCTTAATCTTATTATGTAGGGTCGGCTATATTTATCTTTTTTCTCCATTGTGACATATTAAGAGTCAAATTAATTTTCATTTAAATCTAACTAACAAAGTTCATTTCAAGTTCTTTCTAACCAAGTCCATTAATAAAGTTTTTAAATGAGAGAAAATATGTAATACTTGAATTTCTCCTAATTAACAAATTACATCCTAGCTTTATAAATAGTTGGACAAAATATTATTGAATTCTCGTCAGCGCATATAAGTCTCACAAGCGGGTGACCGCGAGCACAACGAGCGGCGAGGCCGCGAGGCGGGTGAGCAAGAGTACGCAACAAAGGAGGTGCACAGGGTTGGCGAGTTGCTTTCAGTTTGATTTCGACTTTTCATGTTAACCCAATCCTAACCCGAATGAGCAGTTGCGTAAGGACTTGAAATCCGAACACAACCCATTTTTCAAACGAGTTGACCCAAATTTAAAATTTTCGGGTCATGTCAAATATTGACACCCCGAATGATAAAGCATTCCAAAGATGAATACTCTTTTGAGTAATTGCACTAAGAAGAGGTTCAATCTATTATGAAACGAACTTCCTAAAATGAATAGTGCATCTTATAATGTGAGCAGAATCATTGCAAATAATATGCAAATGCATTTTAGAAATATATTAGCCTGAGATGAAGCTTTGATTTCAAATATCGCATGGAAAATACTTTTAAATAAACAAATTTTACACAGCCGCTGGTCCTTATGCCCCAAATAATATATGATAATAATAATAATAATAATAATAATAATAATAATATATGCTATAAAAATTTTCATTCTTCCTGCTGCCGTCTTGAATACTACAATATAAACAACTTGAAATCCTATATCTCCAGACCAAGATCTCCCCCACTGTGAGAGCAAGTTAGCAGGACAACGACTAACGAGCTCAGAATCCAAACAAATAATCCATCAAATTCAATATAATACGAGAAATAACATAAAGATACCAACTTTAAATCACAAAAATAAAACAATATCAAGAGTCCATTTCTCATTTAAATCTAATAAAAAAATATCATTTATAATATTTTCTAATCAAATCTTTTTAGGTCAACCTCTACCTTTCTTAACATGGGTTGAATCTGATACATCTAATCTCCTAACAGGATCATTGGAAGTAGGAAAATTTATTACGTGCAGAGTCTGGACACCGTTCAGACTCCAATCACGTGTGTACATGTAAATTTTTCTCTCTTGTACGCATGATGTGTACAAGAAAGAGAAAGTTCAAGTGTATTCATGTGATTGGAGTCCGGACGAAAAGCTACATCCGGACTCCATAAGACAGCCAAACCATCTAAAGCTACTCTCTCTAATCTTATATGCCACTGAAACTACTCTAACATTTTCACATATATACTCTTCACATCAAAACAAAAAGGAAAAAAAAAAAAAACTGCATAAGAATTCATGAAATTATTTAATTTACAGGTTGATTTAATAAATAAACATTTCCTAAGATTATAGTTACAGTGGTAAATTCAAATCCCCATAATAAAATATTTATGCTTTAGAGAAAAAACTGACGACACATGCCATTTATTGCTCTCTAGATGTTAGGCTATTGATGGCAAAAATAAATATCAACAAAAATATCATAATCTCAGTATGATAATCATGGTGAATACCATGAAATTGTTAATTAAGTAGAATATTTTTTTAATTACATTATTATCATCTATATAACATTTAGATAACGGAACCTAGCCTGAAAATCTGAATCACATAAGCATACTATCCTTTAAGAAACAAAATTTTACATTGTTCTTCCTGCTTCTGCAACCTTCATTACAAACAAGAAGAAATCATCCTTTATCTTCAAACAAACTCCTCTGCTAATTAAAATCCTCACAGTAAAAGCAAGCTATCAGAACAACCAGCTAGCTCAGAATCCAAACAAAGAATCCAGCAAAACCAACAGAATGCCAGAAAGATCAAATAAAGAAATCAACTTTAAATCAGAACAAGAAAAAAAAAAAAGGAAAAAGAAAAAAAAATGGTTACACTGAAGAAGCTTCCTCATCCTCGTTCTCTCCAAAAATCTCAGCATCCTTTTCCTCCTCATCAGAGAAGCTCCGCCTTTCAAATCTCGCTTGAGCCGCCACAAACATCATCTTCTCCACCCTTTCAGATGCTGCTCTCGACCGCCGCGCTACCCTTAGCAGGCCAGGGCTGCACCTGACACGGCATGCTGTAGCGTGAAGGAAGATAAGACGGACGGCCACTCTTCCCAGCGATCTTAGCTCACTAAGACAAGTTTCCCACACCAATCTGCTGCTCTGCGGATTTGCCACTCTCATCTTCCCTGTTGCAGGATCCACCTGCTTCACCTGCACTGCTTGGGCATACAACGGGTCGAGGCCCTCTGTTCTCCATTTCATGAGCTCCATGAGCACAATGTGAGCTTCTTCTCTCGAAACCAACCGCGTTATTAATCGGTCGACGTCCTTCTCCTGCTCCGGCGTCAAGAATTTGAATGGAGGCAGGTACTTGCCACTTGCATCCTTGGTTAGATACAAAGGGTCCAATATGAACGCCGCTGACCACGCCGGATGGTAGTTCTTTTTGAACCGCCGCTCGACAATGCGGTCGACGTCGATGGCAGCTTCAATGTTGAACTTTGCAAGCCAAGACTTCACCTTGCTGCGGAGTTCATCCCAGAGAGGCAGGCATTGGCCGATCAGCGGTCGCTCTGCTTCCATTTCCTTTGACATTGCTTCAACCAGTTTAACAAGTGAATGGACAGCCTGCAACTCGTTCCAAAACCTCGGGTCTTGGATAAATTCCGAAATCTCCCTCGCCGTCGAGTCGTCGAGGCAGAGCAGCTTGAAGTCCTCGTCGAGACTGGCAAGTTGCAGGGAATGTGAGGAAAAGATTACGTCATCCAGGACAGCGTTGAAGTTTTGGCAATGGAGAAGGTGTGAATGGTTGAGTTCTTGAAGCTGGTATTTTTGGAGAACGGAGCGAGCTAATGAATGGGTATTGAAGAATTCAGCCAGGCGGGAGGATTTGGAAGCAGCGGAATGGAAGATGGGGAGGTCGCGGGTGAAATCTTTGATAAGGCTATGAAAACCCTGGAGCTGGCAATGGACATTTACCATCCAGTGATTCTGCGTTTCGAGATTGCGGAGGGCTTTTGATTTGAACCGGTCAGCAACAATGCCAGCGCAGCGATGGGCTGAACCGCTGGAAATATTAGCGATTGCGTCGCGGAAAACGTCCTCAGCGTAATCGGAGGGCGCGCGTGAGGCTGCGAGCATCGCACGGTGGAAGACGGTGGTGCCATTGGGAAGATTGACGGCGAGACTGATCAAACTCTGTTCTGCTTCGGAGGCGGTGTTCCACCCAGCGGTGTCGAGCTGGAAGAAAGGCGCGTCGAGGGAGCGGGTGGCGGACTCAACGTTTGCGTCGTGGAAGCGGGAGTCGAGGATGGGACCAAGGAGACGACGAGGAGAGAGAGCGGGGAGGCCGACTTGGTGGAAAAAAGCGCGGAGCTTGGGGTGGTCGAGGGAGGAAGGAGAGGCTGCGCCACCGGATTCAAAAAGCCAATCGGCTAGGAGAGAAAGGGCGGCGTCAGCGAGGGGTCTAGAGAGTGCGGGACCAGGGGAGGCGCCCTTGGGGCTTTTTAACCGCTTCACGCTGTCTTCGAGCATGGCGAGCGCGCCGATGTCCTCTTTCCCGCCGGAGAGTGCAAGGCGGTGGTGAGGTGCCGGGAGTGCTGGAAGCGCCAGAGGCGGCGGTGAGGAGGAAAAAGGTGAGAGCTTAGACTCGGAGAGCGGTAAAGATGAGCGCTTTCTGCAGGGAGGGAGGGAAGAGATAGGTGTAGGGGCGGAGGAAGGACCGATGGAAGCGGCGGCGACGGCGGCAGCGGAGGTGAAGTTTGGGCAGGTGCCGCGCTTGAGGTGTTCCGAAGCGGTTCGAGAGGGGTTCGAGGCGGAGAAGAGGGCCTCACAGAGAGAACAGCGGAGCTTGACGGCTTTTGGTAGATTGGAATCCGGGCCATGAACGAGCACCGGCTCTAAATGGACCCAATACCAAGCTCCTTTCCCTTTCATCGCTTTTGTCCGGACCGACACCAGGGCTTCGTACCGCCTGCTCGCCGCCCTCGCCGTCGCCTCCGCCGTAGCTGCCGACGACGATTCCCCCGTCGCCAGCGCGTTCGCTGCCGCCATCATCGAAAGCTCTGCTTTCTTCACTTCCCCCCGAAAAAGGAACCGCCTTTACACTCGTCCAATCCAGCCACGTTTACCTTCTTCCATCGCTTCGGTCTCCAGGATCGCCTGTGGCTGGCACGCATTCAATTTTAGGAATCCAGCGGCGGCAGCCGGCGCTGCGCGCCATCCCGACTGCCCTGCAACTTCTTCCCTCTACCTCTCTGTTCTCTTTCTCCTGCTCCACTGCTGGTTTTTTAATGAGTCTTTTTTATCTGCTCGTGGGTTCTTACTCGCAGAGCTTTCAAGGCCAAAAAATTAAAAAAAAAAATAAAACTCGGATATGAAATAGGAAAGGCAGAGGATTGGAGATATCTGTAGATTCTCTGCTCTCACTGGAGGTTCTCAGTTTCTGAGGACCTGGCCAAAGAGAAAGGTTGACCGATCTTCTCCCTTTAGTTGATTTCCTTGAATGTTTTGCGCAAAGGTTTGGAAGCTTTGATTGTCTTGTATTGATCTCATATTGTATTCTACCACATAATCTTGAATATTTGCACATTTAGCAGCTGCCATTTTTGAAGTATTTTCAAGGTCCTACGCCTTTTTCCAACCACTACGGCTCCACCTGCCTCCTCTTTTACCATTGCTGTTCCTTTTTTTTTTTACCACTTCTTACTGTATTCTCCTTTATTCCTTGTTCTCATAGGCCATTAAGCTAATGAGAAATTCATCAAAGTCATAAGCCCAATACTCGAATTTCTCTTTTGAATTTAAGCAGTGGACAATAAATTAAGCTTTTGAATGAATTCTGGATTGGATGCCCTCTCCTATTTTCTTTTCTATTCTCTTCTATTTGTTGCTTTTGAATGAAATTGACCTATTTTATTGTTTTTGAATGGACAGTAATAACTTTGTGGGGCTAAATCCTAATAGAATTTTTTTTTTTTTTGTTAGACAAGCTGAATGCTGAAAAGCACAAATTTATTATGACTAAATTTCATCCTAAAATTTTTATAACACCTTCCAAAATTTTAAATTTCTAAGGGAATTGAACTGTAAAAAAAATCAATCAGTCAATTCAAAATTCACAAAACTCTTCAAAAAAATTTATAGAAAAAGACCTAATTATTTGATATTTTCATTATATATATATATAATAATAATAAAAAAAAGAAAAAACAAAAACAAAAACAAAAAACAAAACCACATAACTAATTGAATAAATTTGAATACTTTTATAAATAACTTGTTGTTAAATAATTAAATTTGAACATATTGTTATTTGGCTCGTTTGTGATTATGAAAAATATTGTTTATTCTCACCTAAAAATATTATTAATAGTTGCAATTATTTTCACCAAGAAATTTAGGCTAATAGATGAAAGAAAATAATTTAATATTTTAAAATCAACTTATTTAAAAGTAGTAAAAAAATGAATATTCTCTATTTCCTTACCACACAATGTTCTTCCAAAATTATGGCCATACTTATATCTGCATGGTATACATTAATCGGGCTCAACGGTTAATTATTACTGTATTTTATTTATTTTGTTCACATGGAAGTTAACGCAAATTAAATAACATTCCAGAAATATAATGCAATTAATTCGGCTAAATTATTAATATTTATTTACAATAATTTTATAAAAATAATTTAATATTAATTGAATAACGTAACTTATACTAAAAAAAATCATTAATTTTATTTATTTTAAAAGTATTTCTCTCTCCAAAACTATATAGTTGCGGCATTTTGCACAAGCAGAGGCAAACAGTTTATGGGTTGAACTATGTGTGATAGACTGATAACGTGTCTTTTTATTTGGCTTTGACCCGAACTGAGAACTAACCTGAAAATCAGGTTCCAACTTAAGAACTACTATAAGCTAAACCTTGCACCTGTGAGTGACCCGCTAACCTGTTCTTAGCAGACTAGTAGAGCAATGGCTCTGTAAGCCTTGGCAATATTTTAGCATGAGATTGTAAAGTGACCCAAACCGATGGTAACCATTATTAAAGAAAGCCTAGGTGGGTTGATATGGGGCTAAACATTATTAAAGGTGTAAACAGGTTAGAAAAATTATTCATTATTGGGTCACGATGACTTAATATTACCCATGCAAGCTTAAGTTTTGAGCTCAAATAAGAAGTCCAATTGTCTAGTTGTGAATCGTGAATGAAATTTTAGGGTTTTAAAGTCAGGCCAAACTGACTAATCCGACCGGTTCAATCGTGAACCTTTCTTCTGATCGATCGGTTCAATCAACATTCAAAAATTTTTCTACGGTAACCTGAATGCACCTGATAGAATTGGCAGGTGAATCGTTGGACACGTTACAATTTTGATGAATTGTCGGGTTCAAATCTTGATCAATTTATCATCATTTGTTTTTAATTACACTACATATATTTAAAATAAAATCAATTAAATAAAAGTATTATAATTTATAATTCATAACCTCTAACCTCGTAACTTCTATTGTTGTAATACATTTATATAATTGGGTGTAAAATATTAATATCAAAGAATTATTTTAATTTTGATTATGGCAATAAAACAAAAAGTTAGCAACTGAATTATAAAAATATTTAAATTTAAATTGGAGAGTATATTTTTATGTATATTATATATTCATAAAATAATTATCTTCTTTAATTTTATCATATATTTACATAATTATTATATCATTTAAGTAATATCTAAATAAGTTCAATATTTATTACATTATACAGCTCAAACCGATTGTACTTTCAAATATTGACAAAAAGCTATAAATAAATAAATAAAAACAATAAAGTTTGAGTAGTTTGTGGTTAGATATCTTAAATATTGAGCAAGCTGAAGTTATTAAATTTAAAGGTGATTTACATGTAAATCACTTTATACCTTATTATTTACGTATGGTAGACAAGAAATATTAAAAATTTAGGTATTAGATATACAAATAATATAATATAACGTGGTATATATGTAAAATTTATTAAATTTATTTAATATTTTTAAAAGTTATTTTAAATAATTATGACTCAAAATGTTTTAATTAAATTTATTTAAATGTGTAAGAAAAAAATTATCCTTTTTACATTTAAATAAAATGAATTTGATTAAAAAATATGATTTGTTAATAAAAGCAACAAATCCAATGATTTTATAAATGATAAAGAGAATTTCCCTTCCGACAATGAATCTTGAAAACTTGTTGCATGTCAAATGTGAATTTGGGTTGGGAAAAGCAACGGGGAAACAGCTTAACCTTGAAATAATTTCCTGCACATGTCGATATAAGAGAAAAAGAGATTATTGTCTCCCTCTCAGTGATTTTGTAACACTTAAAATAACAATCTGCCGACGGTTAGACATTATGAGCAAAGAAAAATTAAGTCAATGTTAAATTTAGGGTTCTTTTGGAGTAGCTAGAATTTTGTTTACAGATGATTATACAACTGTTGTGGGAAAAATAATTTTTTTTTTACTTCTAAAAATATAAGAAACATTTTTATGACTACCGCACTTTAGCGAATATGATAAGAAAATAACTTCTTATGAAAGAAGAAATATGAAAAGCAATTGGAAAGCATGAGCCAAACATCAGTGCAGCAGTGATTGAAAAGTAGCTTTTAGGACAAAAACTTATAGTTCAAAATATTTTTGTGCTAAAAGATGCTTTAGAAAGCGCAAAAAAAATGCCTCAAATGAAACCTGAATTTCATAATCATCCATGATTTCTTAAGTTCTATAAGTTTGAAGATTATAACATCGGATTTAACCAAGATGATTCCATTTTTTAAATAAAATAGAAATTAAAAAAGGAAACCAAGTAAGGAGCCACTACGGCAGACAAA
The DNA here is from genome assembly GCF_001605985.2 of Dendrobium catenatum. NCBI lineage: Eukaryota > Viridiplantae > Streptophyta > Magnoliopsida > Asparagales > Orchidaceae > Dendrobium > Dendrobium catenatum. The sequence goes on along the minus strand of NW_021319255.1, from coordinate 397,366 downwards.
ACTTCCAGTCCTAAAAGCCATCCATCAGGAAAAGAGATAACTGACAGAAATCAGTCGAACCCCTAAGCAGTCAAGGGCAAGCATAAACACCAAATAAGCCATAAGGCACAACCAACAGCCCCAACAACCAAAATCAGAACAGCCACAACCAACCCATAGAGAAAAGAGGACCCAACAACACAGCAACAAAAGAAGGATCAAAATAAAAAAAGAAATAAAATAAATTAAAAAATAAAAAGGAAAGAAGGATCCAAACTAAAGAAGATTATTTCTTTTTGGATTTTCTCCATCCACGTTTATCAACATTCTTGTAAAAACCTTCATCAGCGATTTAAATCACATTTACGTTGTATATTTCCAATGAATCATCCCCATCCATAACAATCTCCTCTCCAACATCCCAATTAGCTGATGAATCACAATTAGCTAACTAATCACCTTGATCCACACCAATATCCCTCAAATTGAAAGTCAAATGTGCTATGAAAGCATCATCAGATACAAGAAAAATGTGAATATCTATGGGCACTTCATCATTCACTTCTACATTATTAGACAACAAAATCAGTTCAATAGAACCGTAAAGGGGATTAAAGAAAGTAACAAAGAAATCCCCAATGAGTTCAAGGTTGAAAAAACTTCCTAATTGAACCAAGGGCCGATCTACAAGCAAGAAATTTACCTGCCAAAACGCAATCGAAAGGAGTCGCTAGAGCTAAGATCACTTTTTCCGAGATCCATAATGAAGATAAGCCGCGATGTGTCATGATTTTGATATCATCAAAAGTATTCGAGGTAGATGCCCCGAGCAAGGCTTCTAAAAAGGAACGAGAATACATTTTTGCATTTAGAAATCTTGGATCATTCAACTGAGTAACCACCATTCGGCCAATGGATGGCCGAAGGTGGAAAAAATAGTGAACAAACACAAAATGTCAAATGAAAAGAACAAATGAAAGGAAGAAAACATATAGAGAACACCTTCAAAGAGCTCAATACCAACATCGAGAGCGGCGGCGGACTGCCGAGAAGCATGAAGCACCCAAATCCTAGCATAACAAATTTAATTTTTTGATGGTGTGATTTGTTAAATCTTAGATTCAATCAAAAAAGAAGTACACAATTATATGTGATTTCGTTAGTTCACTTTTTTTAGGGTTCGAGTTAAATTTATAAATATATATGATTTCATTTGAGATATGTATGTTACTATCCCTAAAACATATTATAATCTAAGAAGGTTTATTATTTTAGCTTCCAACAAAGATTTCACAGATTTCACATATAATTAGAAAAAAATAATGCAACACACAACACAAAATTTTTATGGGAAACCAGCTAACCTAAAAGTAGCGAACTCATAAGCCCAACTTAATAGAAATATAAGATATCGCGCTGCTTCCGCCGCTTCGCTAGGGCTCTGCCCTAGCGCCTCTTCGGCGCATTGTTGGGGTCCCACTGATTCCCGCGTTGTTCGTGGCCTCGCCTTGGTGCTCGCCTCTTCGACGTATTCGCTAAACTGAGAGTGCCTCTGTTTCGCCAGCTTCCAAAATAAGTTCTTCTTTCTTGTGGGTTTTGCTCATGTTTTTTGTTTTTTCTTTCTCTGGTTTTTGCGGTATTTTTAGGTGATGTTGTCTTCCTTTAAAGTTCTGATCCAGGCTTTCTCGCTGGTAAGAATCATTCAAAATCTTTCAAAGAGGTTTTAGGGCTGGCAACCTTCATCTTGCTAAGCCTTTTGAATATGCATTGGTTGGGTAGTTTCCGCTTCGCCGGCCGGTGCTTGATGCCATTAGAAAATTTTTTTTCAACCTCAAACTTTCTGGCGAGTTCTCAGTCACCATTTTGAATCTGAATAATGTTTTGATCAAGCTTACCAATGATCTCGATTATGGGAGAATTTTTGCTCATAGATCCTACTTTGTGTTTGGGTGCTTTATGAAGATTATAAAATGGACCCCTTATAGTCAGAAGAATCCCCTATTGTCCCCGTGTGGCTTTCTTTTCCTGAACTTCGCCCCCACCTTTTCTCTCCGCGCATTCTCTTCGGCTTAGGTTCTAATTCAATCGGATAATGCCACGGCGGTGGGTTCTCATCCTTATGTGGCGCGTATTCATGTGGAAATGAATATTTCTAAATCTCACTCCGATTCAGTTTGGCTTGGTCATGATAATTTGGGATATATTCAAAAGGTTGTTATGGAATGTTTTCCTAGTTTTTGTTCTCATTGAAAAGTACTGGGTCATAAAAACTCTGATTTTGTTAATTTGCATCTTTTGTTGAGGAAGGTCGTATCCCCTGTCCTATCGGCTTTTGTGCCGGAAGTGGATGTGCCTCAAGTTTTGAATGATGTAGCTAATGACAATGAGGGGTGTGTTAATCTGAGCTCTCGTGATGTTGACTTTCCTATTTTAGTGGGGAAGCTGGTGGGCAATCTGTATCCTTCTGATAATATGTTGGTTTCTTTTGAAACATTGGGTGGTGTTACCCAACTGGCTCCGAATGTGGCTGTTGATCCTAGTGAGGGTGATATAGTGGTAAGTGATAATATGATTTTGCCCGTAGAGGTTAGTCATAACGCTATACCGTCGAATACTTTGCTACATGTTTGTACGCCCTGTATGATAAATGAGGAAGTGGTTGAGCCCTTTTCTCTGAGTCCGTTGGGGAAGCGCTGCGCCATTGCTATTGCCTCTTCGGCCTATTCTAATTTGTCGGATGTTGCCGGGGTGGTGCAGCAGCTTGATGTTTCGGAGGGTGATGAGAATCGTTATGTTGGTGATGATGGTGCTGCTTCACCTGAGGGTGGTTTTCGGCCTGATACTATGGTTACTTGGCCACTTTCTGAAGGTGACGATCCTTTATCTAAAAGTTTTGATCGTCCGTTTTTTACTGTTCCTATAACTATTGTTCATAGGGATGTAATGCATTCTCACCTATCTAGGGATAGTGAGGTGTTACATGGTAATTGGCTACATGATGAAAATTCGGCCGATGATGAAAGTTTCAATGAGGATGATTCGGCTTCTCGGGATAATTTTGACTTGAGTAGACTTCAAATTATTGATGCTAACTTTAACAATAAAAGTGTTAAACGTAAGAAGCGGAAGTCCAAAAAGAAATGAGGTTGTTTGTGTTTTCTTGCAGTGGTTCGTGCAGATTGTTTTGTCTCTCCAGCTGTGCTACTGCTCTCTTATGTGTTTTTTATGTACCTTTGTTGGGTTGCCTTGTAGCTTTTCTTTGATTGTTTGGCTCTTCTTTTTATTGGTTGTTTTCTTATTTAGTAGGATCATAGGCTCTTTTGGGAATTGTTGTATTTTTAGTTGAGCTTTCGATCCTTTAATGTCTTGTATCCGTTTATTTTTATCAATATGTAGCCCCCTGCGTGGGAGCAAACTTATAAGTAAAAGTGTACATATTTTTTTAGTGACTAATGATTCTTTGTACTTAAATACATAATACATTTATAAAATATCATCAAAATCTTATATAATGAGAATTATTCTTAAACAAAATTAGGTTGAAGTATGGATGATTTGTTTGCAAAAAAAATTAAAATGATGTAATTGATTAATCATTCAATTTCTACAAAATGTATGTTGGGGTTGCCTTGAATTTGGCTCACCCTCTACTTATTCATATCATTGATATTTGTACGCTTCGCAGATATGTCGGGGGTCCAAAGGGGCTGCATCACCTGACAGGGTTCGAAAAGTAAGGATATTTTTGGATTCTCTTTACTATTTCTCTTTGTATTTGACAATTGCCTAAAGACCATAGTATTTTAAAGTGTTTATGGGGGTAATTGCTTAAAAACCCTTATAATAACACCTCTTTGGGGGGCAATCGTCTAAAGATCATAGTTTTTTTTTGGTATATTGGCGTTAGAGTGAATAGAAAACTTACTCTATGTAAATGATACCACTATTAGACCATCATAATAGAAATCTTCCCATTTTATTGGAAGATTCTACTTGCATGATATAATAACTGATATTTCAAATATTAGAGACATCCAAATATCTTAAATCTTGATGATGTCTTCTAGGGGTGTCAATATTTAAACGACACGAAAACCTGACTCGAATATGACCCGAAAAATTCGGGTTGGACCCGACCTGATTTCAAAATAGATCGGGTTTGGGTTGAACTGACGGGTTGCCGGGTCAACCCGAAAATCCGTTTAAATTGAGCTACCTGCTGCTGCCAGCTCACACCCCACTGCTGCTCGCTCGCATGTGTTCTCACAAACCGCACCCATGTCCGCTCGCGGACAGCCGCCCGCTCCGACACGTCCGCGTTCGCACAGCTCGCACTCGTCTGTGGCCACCCGCAGCTCGACATCGATCGTCCCAAGAGCCTAAGACCCGTCATTCTGCTGCCTCCAGATGCAAAAACGTGTCGGGTCGGGTCCGGGTCCTAGTTTCAGACCCGTTTACATACCCGGGTCGGGTTAGGATCGAACCGTTTGCACCCGGGTCAGTTTCGGGTTCGACCCGAAACCCGGTTTTGACACCCCTAATTGCCTTCCATGTGTTGGCTATTTTTAATTGATAAAATACATTAAAAAAAATTAAAATATTAAAAGAGCTTCTATATTCCATCCAATAAACCTTGTTTATTTCAAATGCTCAATGCACAATTAAATGATAATAAAATTTAATAAATTTGTTCCATATCTTATTCTTTTATTATAGATCATAATCAATCATTATGACCTTGAGATTAAAATTAAAATAAAATCATACATAAAAATTAAATTAAAAGTTTAATCATAAATCCCATCCAAAGAAAATTTTAATCCTCCACAAATAAAAACTCTTGAATGACTCTCATTTCCATTAGATGATATATTTATAATATTTTTTTTTTGGGACATTTAGGCCATTTAAGGCAAACTCACACACACAATGCATACACATAGACTCGAACCTTGGACCTCTTAGTTGGAAGCCTAAGCTCTCAACCAATAGGCCAAGGAGAATTGTGTTATTTATTTATTTATTTATTTATAATATTTAGACTGAGAGCTTTAAGATTGATGCTAACGGAATCAAGTATTTCAAGATCGATGATTGATTGAACGGTCCAAGCTAGGAAGTACAAGTGTACAACCGTAACATTCAAATCACATTGTTCGATAATTATTTAAATACGAACCATCATGTCTTTGATTAACCGATCATCTAAATTTTAACTGAGTATTTTAGAGTACAATATCAAATCAATCTAATATGAAGCAATTTGGAATCAAATCTTCAGAACGCTTTATATATGTTCTTGATTTTAAAAATTGGATCGGTGGAATATTTCCAAATGTAAATGGTACAGAGATTGATTCAGGCTTTTTTTGGAAAAAAAATTTATTCTGTCCATAGATTTGATGTAGAACATTATCTGGAGGCTAAACAGAATGCGTCACGCTAGCGGTATCGAGAAATACCGAGCTGCGGTACCGAGCTTATAGGTGACGTGACGCATTCTGGTTGGTCTTCAGAAGACGTTCGGCGTCCGCACAGAATAATTTCCGTCGTTTGGGACGGCTTTTTTAGTGCTTTCTAAATCAATTTTTTAGCACAAAATTTCTTAAATAAAAAATTTACTAGAAAAATGCTTCAAAAAACATTGAGAAAGCCTTCCCAAACGAGACTCAATTTGATCTAAGGATGCAATTGATTAATTAAGTTGGCTCATGATTTAGTTTGAACTCAGCTTGATAAATAGCTCGTAAATTGAACTTGATGAGCTAATGAGTCAAGCTCAAGCGTGCTCTAACTTGACTTATTAGCTCATAAGCCGTCTTTAAAAAATATTTAAATTAGATAAAAATTCAAGAGTTTAAGTATATAGTTGTTTAAAGTATTTAAAAATTAAATATATCAATATCTTGATCACTTATCATTTATTGTATAATTTCTAATTCATTTTAATATTTTATGAAAATAACTATTTAAATCAAAATTATTTTTATTCGATGAGCTGGCTGAAACTCGGCTTCTACCGAAAAAAGAAAGAAAGAAAGGAAAAAAAAAAAGAGACCATCTAAATGTTGAACTCTCAAATCATTAGTGCTCTAATTGAATCGTTCAGTAACGCATTTCAACTTATATTTTATTTCATACATTTTCTTAGTTTATATTTTCTCTGCCAAATTTTATACTTAGAGTAATTATTATGCTATGAATGAAAGAGTTTTAGGATTTGTTTGAGACGGTCATAACTCTTTATAAAGGTAGTTTTAAAATTACTGTGTAGAAATTAGCTATTTTTTTGAAAGCTAATATAAGAAGCAATTTTTTAGCATAAAATTTTTTCTTGACTATTCTGATTGACAAAAATTGTTTTATATCAAAAAAAATTTTAAAAATAGTAAAAAAATAACTAATACAAAAATTTTAATTATGATTATAAGAAGCAATAGCTAAAAAATATAAGAAGCAAATAAATGTGTGGTTTATGATTATGTTTCGTTTGGGACAATTTTCTTATTGCTTTTTGAAGCAATTTTCTAATACAAAAATTTTAATTTTTACTTAAAAGCTGTTTTAACAAGCAGTAAGAAAGTCGTCCCAATTGAGTAGACTAGTAGTCATATAATTTATCTTAAATTTAAAAACATCACATTTTTTCTATTATTTAAAAAAAAATCTTGAATATGTAAATTATTTCAACTCAATAATTTGTATTTCATTATTATTTTATTATTTAAATAGTTATTAATTAACTTTGAAATTTATCATATCATTTAAGTCCAACCCCAATTGAATCATTGAATTTAAATCTTATTTTTAATAAAATTTACTTTTCAAATCCTCGCCTTTAATTACTAAATTTAATTCATCTATGCATAAAAGCAACAAAACCATATAGAAGCAAACAAACACCATCACCACCGATCTCGCCTAGGAAGCACACGCCTACGTTGCCTCACTTCATGCTACCACGAAACTTTGTATCGTAGACCCGATCAAATTGGTAAATTAGAAAATAACTCGCCTAGTTATATTGTCATGCAATTAGTAAATTAGATATGCGACCACTCTGCACAACCATTCTTTCAGTATTCCTCTCTACTGTGTAGCTTTAACCCGCTTCCTTTATTCCTCTCTAGTCTCTCTCTACTACATAGCGATAGCTAACTCGGAAACCAAATAAATGTGTGGTAACTCACCGCTCTAAGCAATTTGGGCAATTCCAGCTCAGTGTTGGGACCAAATTTTTTCGGTGCTAATTTGCAAATTAATGCTTTAAATGCTATATTCCAAAATAATAATAATAATAATAATAAAGAAATTTTTAATCACATTTTGCCGGCGTCCGCTCTTGACCACGCACGGTCTCCTTCCTGTGTCGGGTCGGGTCAACCCGGCAACCCGCCAGGTCGGGTTCGGGTTCGAATATTCTACCTGTTTACCTACCCGGGTCGGGTTAGGGTCGATCCGAATGAACCAGGGTCAGTTCCGGGTTCAACCCGAACCCGACCCGTGATCCGAAATTGACACCCCTAATACAATTGAGAATTATCTGTGTGATTAATTAGTATAAGTTTTAATTTCTTCTCGTCTTGTTAAATTAATTTTAATTAATTAATTCTTAATGACTAATTAATGGACCTAGACCGCTCAAGGCAGCACTCCTTTGACCCTAATTGTTATGCTAAGCAAGAGGTCTAGTAATAATCATTTTCTCCTAATTAAGAATTACATGGATTAGGAGGCTTAAACTAGGTAGGATTAGTAAATAAGCACTGATGGTTTATAAAATGAATTAAGTTCTTAATGTTTGAGCTCAGTCTATATATAGAAATTTTAACTAAGAAAAATTAGGAAGAGGGTGCCAAAGAGGAAGATGAGGAAGGAGAAAAGGCTACGGAAGAAACAAGAAAAGGTTAAAGGAAGAAAGAAGGAAACTCTAAAAAGGAAAAGGAGAGCTTAAATAAGCTAGAGATCATAATTAATCTTGGTAGAGAAATTGTTTTATTTAGAACATGTTTCATTAATTGTATGTTCAACATATTAACTATTAGATGCTTCGAGATATGTTAGTAGTGTTTACTGTTTCGTTTGGGATGATTTTTTTACTGTTTTTTAAAACAGTTTTTGAGTACAAAAATTTAAACTTTTATACTAAAATGTTGTTTTAAAAAGTAGTAAGAAAATCGTCCCAAACGAAGCCTAGAAGGCTTTTTTATTGCTTCTTACAGTAGCTTTCTAGCACAAATATTTTAATTTCTGTACTAAAAAAATGCTTTAAGATGTATTAAAAAAACCGTCCCAAACGAAACCTAAGTTTTACTCGCAATATTTTTTAGTGGAAAAGGGATACATAAGCCTTTTAGGTAAATAATGAAACTTTGGAATAATCAGTTGGATTAATTGAAAAAATACAAATTTAGTTATGTTCATTGCTGCACAAAACTTGGAGATTAATTAGGGATCCATTAGATGTTATTTTCCTATAAATTGTTTTATGAACAATGATGAGATTACCTATCACTTTCAGAATGAAGAAATTATATATGCAATAATTATTTAGGCTTCGTTTTAAGAAGCAGTAATAAAGTCGGCCCAAACGAAGTCTTAATTTGATAAAAATGAAAAATTAACAATTATAATTTAGTCTTGATATGTTATATACTCCTCTCTTCATGTTATAATTTTAGGAGTGTATATAAGATATTAAATTAAATATTTGAATATGTTAGAGAGATTGTAAGACTGGTTAAAATAGGTGAAATTAGTAAATAATTATTTTTATTAAATACAAGCATATTTTATGCTAATTTTAAATTATTTTAGGAAATATTATATAATTATGAAACATGTATTTTAAAAATATTTTTATTTGAATTTTATATGTATTATATTTGCCAAGCTTAAAATAAAAGAATAATATTTTTTTATATTAAAACAAGTCATTTAGATTCATTTAGAGTCATTTAGAATAATTATTATATCCTAAATAAATTACAAACCACTTTATGATTTTTTTAAAATTAATATTTAATTTAAATATTTTGCAAGTTTCATGTAGCTTTAAAGAAAATTTAATATAAATAAAAGTATAATTGTTAATGCAAACCAATCTATATATAATACTAATAATCTTGAAAGAATACTATATATTAATTGCCCTGCCCCAGTCGTGAACCACATTCTCACAGACGGCGCCAAATTATTGTATTCTGGAGTATTCGCAGTAGTAGAGAAATATAAAGTTTAATTAACGTCTTAGCTTTGTATGAAGATCTAGTGCGCAATCAGATAAAAAGAGAATGTGCATCATTTATAATAGACATTAATATTTTTACGTGGAAAACCCTAAAAAGAGGAAAAATCACAAGGTCTGACCCAGTTTGAATGAATCCACTATTAGTTGCAGTCTATGACAAATGAGGCCCTTCCTTAGAGGGAAGGTCTTGGCTTGATGTACATCATATGGAATACATTACATGGTGGGAATACAAAGAATAATTATTGACGTGTTTGTTTGGTCGGAAGGACCATAGTTGGTGGGTGAAGGAGGTCGGAAAGATCGTTTTCTAGCTACAGGGGTCGGAAGGACTGTAGTCAGCGGGCGATGGAGGTCGGAAAGACCGTAGTTTGGCGATGGAAATCGGAAGGACCGTAGTTGATAGGCGACAAAGGTCGAAATGACCATAGTTGGTGGGAGATGGAGGTCGGGGTGATAGAGACAAGAGGATCGTAGTCGGTAGACGATTGTAGTTAGAAAGATCATAGTCGGTGGGAGATGGAGGTCGGGGTGACGGAGGTCGGAAGGACCGTAGTCGACGGACGACGGTGGTTAGAAAGGCAGTTGTCGGAGGGCAATAGTGGTCTGACATCAATTGGAGGTCGTACAAAAGTCCGACGTTAGTTGGTGGCCTGGCAGAAAAACCGGCACCAGTTGGTGGTGGAGCAGAAGTTCGACGTTAGTTAGTAGTCGGGCAGAAATCCGGCGACATGCGGAAGTCCGGGGACGAGAGAAAGCTCAGCATCGGGTATAAGTCTGATGAAAGTCTGGTGACGGGCTGAAGCCCGACGTTTGGTAGAAATTCGACGACTGGCAGAAGTCCAGTATTGGGTAGAAATCCGGTGACATGAAGAAGATCAGCATCGGTCAGTGGCTAGGAGGTGATCGAGGAGGTGTCTCTTCCTTTTCTTCTTGCTTCCTTGCTTAATTTCGACGTTAGTTGGCGATTGGGCAGAGCTGCGGCGTTATACGGTTGCCGGATGGAAGTTCGGTGGTGATCGAGGAGGAGTCTCTTCCTTCTCTACTTGCTTAAGCCTAATTGTATTTTTAAAAATATAAAATAATGTAGTTAATTTTGAAGGCCCTAATGATATCAGAATTCGATGAGCTTGGGCTCGTTGGATTTTTCTTGTTGAGCCGCTCGATCCAACTATAAGCATGTCATTTTTGGAGACTGTTTGGTAATCCAAATTATGGTTTGAACCTTTCAATTGTGCTTCGGGTCTTTGATTTAGACTCATATGGGCTCGAATTGAGTCAAATTTGGAGTCGTTAGGTTTGTATCTTTGAGACGTACAATTCGACTGCAAGTTTGCTAAATCAGAATTCAGATGGCCTCTGAATTAATTTTTAAAGTTTTCAATTTGATTTTGCCTCAAGATCCGTGCTCGATCAACATATTCTTTTGATGATATATCACTTATTACAAAGTTCCATAATCGATATTTCGTTATATAGTGTGATTTATAATTTTTAACGTTCCATGATGCTTATATGATTATAAATCGCACTATTATTTATGATATGGTGGGTCTTGCTTTGCTTAGAGATATTATTTTGTGAAATAAATCTTTAATGCTTTATGATACGATAGGTCTAGCTATCTAAGTGTAATGATAAAGTGTTAGAATAAAAATTTACTATGCGTTGTGTTCTTAGTAATACTGAAATGATTAATAACAAAATTTCATTATGCTTTGTGAAAAAAAAAATGGTATATGCTATGGAACTATACTATTTGAATTTGGTAATATTTTCCTAAATTTGTAAAATATAATTGATATTCTTAACTCTTAAGTGAAAAGGATCAATTAATTCTATATTATAAGAATATGATATAAATGGTATAAAAGATTTAATTGTAAATATATGAACTAAATAAAATAGTATTTCAAAGGACGAGTTCCTAAATAAAACCTCGAATTAGTAAAAAAAAAAATTAAAAATACAAGTTATTTATTGAATCATGAATTCTAACAAAGGAATGGGATGTGAAATAAGTTTAAGCAATCCATGTCGCTTTTTGATTTTAAAGGAAAGACAAATTTGTAAATAAAATCAATTATATATATATATATATTATTTACATTACTTGTCATTAATTATATAAATGTTATATGGAAGCTTGCTCGACATAGACATGCTAAGGCCCCAGTTTGTCATATCCAATTTGAGAAAAAAGACTAAAATGATCTCTTCACTCTTAATGAAAGATCAAAATGATTCTCAACTATATTAAAAAATCATTTTAGTCCTTCAACTCTTTAAAGATGATCTAAAAGAGCCCTACCATTCTATATTATAAGATCTATTTGGAGTCTCTTGAGAACTTTTCTTAAGTGATCTTCTTCTCAAAGCAAGTCCTTAAGAAGTCCCTATTCAAAATATTTCTTATATTCAATCTCTATATTTATGCAATTTATTTTTCAATTAGAGATTGAGTTGCATTAGATTGAATTGGTGAGATATCCATTGAGTCACCATCAAAGTTCAAGATAAGTTTTGCTTAGGTTTCTTTGTCATTTTATGTGGTGTTTTGTGTAGCATGACCCTTTATGTTGTGTTTTGGGTAACATGACTAATAAGGATATATGCTTAGGTAGCACTTACAAAGGGAAAAAGTTTGTGTAGTGTAACAGTTTCTCCTCTTTCTCGTAGAGAAAAGAAGTCAGGTTATAGTTATAATTAAGTTTGTGGTAATGAAATTTAATTTTATGAGGAGATTACGCATGTATGTATGCTAGTTGGGTTTCAAATCTAGTAAAAAAAAACTTTTCGCTAATTTTCTTTAACTATCTTAACATTCTTGTACTTTTTTAACGTATTACTTAAACTTCTTTTTGGTTGGCTTTCTTACTGCTTCTTAAAATAATTTTATATTAATTTTGTACTAAAAAGCTACATTTAGAAAACAGTAAGAAAGCTATCACAAACGAAGCCTTAAACTCTGATGTTTATATGGTGAAGTTGGAATTCATGTTCTTTTGCACTTGTGTGCAGTAGATTAATTGATATTATGCTTACAAAGTTATTTCTCTTCTCTTATATTACACATTATTACTTCATCATCTCATTGTTTGTGTAGACATTTGAGTAACTAATGTGTTTAGTTGAAAAATCAATATAGCTAGTAAAGTTATATTAATTACTTACTTTATGCACAGTACTCAAGACCCTTTAAATAAAGAATGAGGTTATATTTATAATTTTTATACAATATTTTAATTATTTAAGCCAAAAATATCAAAATAGTTCATTAGATATCTTGTGTTAATTCTTGAAATTATATACTATTCTTTAAAATATACCTTAAAGAAGTCAAAATTGAGTAATATCGCACCCATTGGCTTTGTATAGTCAAGATATTCATTTTGAATATAAGGATACTAAAGCCAAATGTCTTTTGTTCTTGCAATTAAAATCTTGATGTTTTGGTTCTTAAGGTTAACTTGTCTCCTTCTCATTATGGTTCCCCTTTGGTTCAAGGGGATCGTGTGGGTTTGATTGGTGGCAGACCATCTTTATCTCTTGATAGTGATCATCAACTTGATGTTATCCCTAATGCTATGGTGGATGCTTTTAAGGATAATGCTCCTTGTAATGAAAATTTAGATATGAGTAATGTGGTTTTGTGTGATACTAACAGGGCTGGTTTGAATGTTTATTCTAGCGAGTTGGCTATGCTTTTTGGTGACTCACCCACTGATATCCTAGGTGTGTCGCCTATCATTAATAATGAGGCACTCTTTGATGTGCCAATCTTTATTATTTTGAAGGATGTTTTGGATGCTCAGTTAGCTTTACATTCAAAAGGTATGGATCATTTTGAATGGTTGGATGATTGTTCTTCCTTAGCTAGCCAAGGTGATGGGGATGATAAGGTTGAGCTTATGGATGATTTACTTAGTTTAAATGTGATTCGTATCAAAGATGATGCTTTTAGGCATGGTGCTGGAAAACGGAGTAGGCGAAAAAAAAAAAGAAGTTAAAAAGAAGTAGTGTTTTCTTGCTGCTTGTGTCTTTAGCAGTTTTTAGCTTTTTGTTTCTTATTGTGAGTGGCTTCTCTCTTGTACGGCTTAGGTCTCAGGGTTTTGTGGTTATCCTTTGTTCTTTTGGTTTGATTCAAGTGAGTTTTGTTTCTTTTAGGGTGTGGCTGATTGTTGAAGGTTGTTTTGTTTTGGTGTTGGGTCCCGAGTGGTTCTTCTTTGTGGAATTTTCTCGGTGGTTTTGGGCTTTTATTTTTTGGGTTTTCTTTCCTCTTGTGGGTTGTTACCTCTACTTCTTGCAGATCATTTTATTATGTGCTTTGGAACCTCTTCTTGGTTCTGGTCTGTATGTGGCATGTAGCGGTGCAGTGAAGTTGATGTTGGTTGTGGATGATGATCTTGGATTAGTTGTTGTTCTCCCTGGTGTTAGATCTTGTCTGTCCTGGTTTTTGTTGGGTTGTGCTGCTTCACTCGCTCTTAATTAGTGGATTTCATTATCTTTCTTTTCTTTTTTTTTTTTTTTTTTTTTTTGCTTATTGTAGTAGATTTGAACAATCTCTCTTAGGCTTTATTTCAAATGTTATATTTTTTTTGCTTATTGTAGTAGATTTGAACAATCTCTCTTAGGCTTTATTTCAAATGTTATATTTGTAGTGAGCTTTTGTTCTATTAAGGACGTGTAATCTGTTTTTAATTTAATGCGTTGTCCCCTTTGGTGGGTTTTATCCAAATATATTTATACATATCTTTAAGCTTCCAATCATACTTTAATTATTGCTTGACTTGGGCACATGTAGACTCAGATCTAATCACTTAAAATGTTGTGAATTTGTCTAATCAAGACACTCAAAATTACTATAAATTTGTTGAATCAGAGTTCAAATAGTATTTTGTTTACTTTTGGAAGCTTTCAATTTAAAAGATGCATCTACATTTTGCCTCATTAAGTAATTTTTTAAAGATGTATCAATAAATTAATTGTTATTTTAAATTAAATTAAGTAGTACAGACAAAATATTTCTATGCTTTGAGCCATTATAAATTTTTAATTTTGCAAATTTGTCATCAGATTTGAATAATTTGATATTTTGTTAACAAAATTTTGATTAAAACTCATTGGCAATCAGATATTGATCAGAAAAAGAGTTGATTTGAAGTATTTTGAGTGTAGTGTAAAAGAAATCTAAGGATTGTAAAATTTTAATAATATATGGATGAAAAAAAAGTGAAAAAAAATAATTCATTTATAATTTACTATCTATTAGATTTTTAATGTATAAAAAAATCACTCACTGTATTCAATTTTCGATAGCTCTACTCTGCAATTCAAACTCATCGGCAACACTTATTACCGACTACCACCAAATGCCAACACCAACCACCGCAAGCCGTTGGCCACCAATTTTTATAAAATATAGTAATTAAAATTGTAAGCCGAAAATTTTCGGCGAAATTTTGAAAAGGCTCATGCTTTAAAAATCATTTAAGAGAAGGAGCATAATAGTAAATAAATTTAAAAAGGAGCATACCCGTATACAAGAATTGCATTTTTAAAGAAAACGCAAAGGAGGTGTGCGTTTTCTAAGAAAATGTGATCCTCCATCCCGTTTTCCTCTGAAAACGTTATACTTCATTACATTTTCAAAGAAAATGCGATCATCAATCATGTTTTCCTCATAAAACATGACTTCACTGCATTTTCAAAGAAAATGCGATCATCAATCGCGTTTTCCTCATAAAACGTAACTTCATTGTATTTTCAATGCAAACTCGAATGTCCTTTGTGTTTTATTTGCATTTTCATGATGTTGGTTCAAATGGGGTTGAAAATAGCAGAAATATGATTTAAATTTGATTAATAATACATAATTAATTCAAAATCTATTCTCAAATATTTAATATCTCCATTTTTTTAAATTATGCTAAACATGATTTTAAACTTGTAAAAATTATACTATCTATAAATATAACTTATACCAAATTAATTCACGTATTTATATTATCATATTTATATTATCGTATTTATACCAAATTAGTTCTCAAAATATAACTTAAAAATTATATTATCTATAAAGCGTTTTTATATTAAAAGTGAATTAATTTGGTATAAGTTATATTTATAGCTAATATAATTTTTACAAGTTTAAAATCATGTTTAACATAGTTAAAAAAAAAAATTGGAGATATTAAATATTTGAGAATAAATTTTGAATTAATTATGCATTATTAATCAAATTTATACCATATTTATGATATTTTCAACACCATTTGAACCAAGGGCATGAAAATGCAAATAAAACACAAAGGACATTCGAGTTTGCAATGAAAATGCAGTGAAGTCACGTTTTATGAGAAAAACGTGAATGAGGATCGCATTTTCTTTGAAAATGTAGTGAAGTCATGTTTTATGAAGAAAACATGATTGATGATCGCATTTTCTTTGAAAATGCAGTGAAGTATCGCGTTTTCATAGGAAAATGCGATGGAGGGTCGCATTTTCTTCGAAAACGCACACCTGCTTTGCGTTTTTTTTTTAAAACACAATTTCTGTACACGGATATACTTCTTTTTAAATTTATTTACTATCATGCTTCTTTTCTTAAATAATTTTTGAAGCATGATCCTCCTCCAAATTTGGCCAAAATTTTCCCGTATAGCTGTATTTAATTAAAGGCGGACAATAGGATAGATATTAGTCCACTCATTGTCTTGTCAGGCCTCTTATATATTTCTACAAGGACATTGCTTCTGCTCAAATGCATTATTTTCTGCCTGTATTAGTACGGATATGTATTATAAAAGTAATTAGTGGGACCGCCCACATTTGTATTAGGTATAGTGGTTTTCTTAGTGGGCCCATGACTAGGTTTGCTTTGTTAATGTTATGAGGTAACGGGTACAAGAAAAGCGAGGAAAGGTAGCCCTTTGGGCTTTTTCTATTTGACTATGCCATGTACGCCTCTTGACTTTTTATCTTTGATGTGTATATGATGTGGATGTTTTTTTTTTAATTATTTATAAATATAATATATGTAGAGAGAGAATTCAAATATAAGTATTTAAATTAAAAATTTTGCAAACCAATTTTGTAATCATTTAAGTTAAATTTTTAATAAATTTATAGTTTAAACTTATATTTTGACCCGAGTGAATCTAATGAGTACAAAAATATACAATTAAGGAAAGAAGTGATCCAAAAGATTCCAAATGTAAGAATTCGAAACTGTCTTCTTCTTTTTTTGGAAAAAAGTTTTATCTTACAATATCTATGTTATTCATCATGATCTCGTATCATTTCCACCAAGTTCGTCACCACTGATGTCAATAAAAAAGATGGATTTCATCAATACCAACCCTGACACTTCAGCACCACCTAAGGCCAGCATCTAGTGCAGATACATGTTAACGCCGCTAAGATTGGAGCCCTCATTGCCACCGAGAACGATGCTCGTCGTGATTATAAGAAAATGTCATGTGTTTAACACTATCTCTGAAGCCTATAATTGACACTGACGCCATCGCTATCAAGTCTAACACTTATAGTCACAAAGGCTGACGACCAACATCATCACAATTATCGAAGTATATCATCACCTAAATTATATAATTAAGAATATCAATACAACCCATATGAAAAGATGTTCTTATTTTCGATCAATGTCAAAATGATAAGAGCATTCCTCTCCGAAAAAAGTACCCATATAAATAAGATTTGTTTTCATCACTTGGGGAGGTCATATTGAAGCCATAAGAAAGATGATATGTGAGACTAATTTATGTTGAAGAATGCTATATCTACTTTAATTTAAGATAACACTCAAGCATAAGTAAAATTAAATAAATATAAAATAACCATGCTATAATGTTACAATCATAACATATTGGGAGGAAGATTTAAAATGGAATATTTTTGTTTAAAGATTTTTTTTTTTTGGTATATATTAAATATTCTCTAATATAATAATAGTAGATGCCTCATCATTCTAGGTCGTCAGAGAGTCAAATTTCATCGTTTCTAAATTCTTATAATGAAAAATAATATTAATTTTAGATTAAATTATTATCTTCAAATAATGTATTTTCTTTTTTATTTCATTGAATAGCATACGATATATCTATGCAAATCTCCCAATATTAAACTTTGATGTGTATATGATGTGGATGTTTTTTTTTAATTATTTATAAATATAATATATGTAGAGAGAGAGAATTCAAATATAAGTATTTAAATTAAAAATTTTGCAAACCAATTTTGTAATCATTTAAGTTAAGTTTTTAATGAATTTATAGTTTAAACGGAATCTAATGAGCACAAAATTATACAATTAAGGAAAGAAGTGATCCAAAGATTTCAAATGAAAGAATTAAAAACTTTATCTTTTTTTTTTTGGGAAAAAAGTTTTAGCTTACAATATCTATGTTATTCATCGTGATCTTCATTAAGGTTGACACATATCATTTCCACCAAGTTCGTCACCACTCATGTCAATAAAAAAGATGGATTTCATCAATACCAACCCTGACACTTCAGCACCACCTAAGGCCAGCATCTAGTGCAGATACATGTTAACGCCGCTAAGATTGGAGCCCTCATTGCCACCGAGAACGATGCTCGTTGTGATTTATAAGGAAATGCCATGTCTTTAACACTATCTCTGAAGCCTATCATTGACACTGACGCCATCGCTATCAAGTCTAACACTTATCATCACAAAGACTGACGGCCAACATCATCACAAATATCGAAGTATATCATCACCTAAATTATATAATTAAGAAGATCAATACGAACCATATGGAAAGATGTTCTTATTTTCGATCGATGTCAAAATGATAAGAGCATTCCTCTCCGAAAAAAAGAACCCATATAAATAAGATTTGTTTTCATCACTTGGGGAGGTCATATTGAAGCCATAAGAGAGGTGATATGTGAGACTCATTTATGTTGAAGAATGCTATACTTTAATTTAAGACAACACTCAAGCTGTCAAGCATAAGTAAAATTAAATAAATATAAAATAATCATGCTATAATGTTACAATCATAACATATTGGGAGGAAGATTTAAAATGGAATATTTTTTGTTTAAAGATTTTTTTTTGGTATATATTAAATATTCTCTAATATAATAATTGTAGATGCCTCATCTTTCTAGGTCATCAGAGTCAAATTTCATCGTTTCTAAATTCTTATAATGAAAAATAATATTAATTTTAGATTAAATTATTATCTTCAAATAATGTATTTTCTTTTTTATTTCATTGAACAGCATACGATATATCTATGCAAATCTCCCAATATTAAATAAAATAATATTTTTTTACTTCCAAATAACATAAACATATATATTATTTTTTTTAGAATAAATAATATAATATTATAAAGATATTTTGAGATATTATTTTTTTAGAATAAATAATATAATATTATAAAGATATTTTGAGGCTATTTTTCTTAAATTAATGAAATATTATTTTCATATTAAAACCAATAAGCAATAAATGGTATATCTGAAATATTCTAAAATTAAGTTATGTAGTAAAAAAAATTAAATTTTTAATAATCTATCATAAAAAACTCTTACAAAAATTTGGTATTATCTCATTATCTTTTTTATGTAGATTACTATCTTTATTTAATCTACACATTGAAAATTTGTTAAATTAAATTGAAGTGTTTGATAAGAAAGGGTTTTGTTAATTATTATTATTTTTTAATTTTAAGATAGCGATATCTACCTCTTTTCTAACATACTGTTTTTTGAAATTTGGCAATGTTATTGAATGATAGATGGAAAATGGGCAGGGGAAATTTGAGAAAGATTTGAGGGGTTAAGTAGTTGATGATTTGATAGAAGACTTGGTACATTGCTATCCATAATCGACAGAATTCGGCTTTGTTCATATAATCAATTTTATATTCTTTTTTAAATGATTAACGAAAAATTATAAATTATATAATTTTAAGAAATATATATTTTTTTTTTCTCTTTCATCAGTGAGCTTTTCAGAATCTTGAATATTAAGTATGGTTGCTTGGATCTAATTGTGCGGCTTTTTTTCTCGGCCCTTCTGTGTCTAGTTGTGAGTTCTGTTTGTTGCTGGTTGTCTCTGACTCTGATAGTTGGATGGTGGTTCTGTGTTGTTGGGGCTCTGCTGGGTTGTGCTGATATGCTTCTTTTATTTTTCTTCTATTCTCTTTTCCTTTGTTTTTTTCATTCTTGCAGGTTGCTATTTTGGGACCTCTTGAGTAGGGGTGTCAATTTCGGGCCAAGGGTCGGGTTCGGGTCGAAATCGAAACTGACCCGGGTTCAATCGGGTCGACCCTAACCCGACCCGGGTAGGCAAACCGGTCGAAAACACGGAACCGAACCCAACTCGTCGGGTCAACCCGAACCCGACCCGTTTTGAAATCGGGTCAGGTCCAACCCGAATTTTCCTGGTTGAGTCCGGATCTGGTTTTCGTGTCGTGTCAAATATTGACACCCCTACTCTTGAGGTGTTAGCGTTGGCTTTTTTCCTATTTTTCTTTCATGGGTGTTTTGCTCTAGCTTTCTACTTTGTATAAATAGGCATAATTATATTATTGAAATTAGACAAATATATAGGCATAAACGAATGTAATATATAAATAATTTACATTACACTCGTCTCAAAATAGATCTACTGATTTTAAAGTCCATCCAAAATAATTTTTTTTTATCAAAATCTTGATCAAATTTTTCCTCTTATTTTAACCCTGAGAAAATATGAAATGGTCTTATTTGGAATAAATGCCTTGCAATAGAATGTGCTTCAGTTTCAATCATGCAAATTATGCAAACTATTATCAACAATCAGCATAGAATATTAAAAGATATGAATATATTTCATTACATCATCAAAGTCATTTATAAAGTTTACATTATTACTATTTTAAAAAAAGTTACCTACTTTTTATGATGCTTTCTAGATCACATAGAAGAGAAAACCCTCATTTATTCTGAGTTCATCAAACAACAGCAAGCATCTATTTCTCCCATAATGAAATAAATATAAAGTCCACATAAAATGAGTGAAATAAATAAATAATGATTTTTCTATAATTATAATATGAATTCCTGACCTAAATATTCTATTATTAATTAGTTAATTTATTGAAAATATAGAAAATATAAAATCTATTTAAGCTATTTTCTATGTAACAATCTAAAGTATCATCTCTAAAAAATGGTTTTTCAATATTCATTCAACAGGATTTTTAAGAAACTAGACTACATAGAGCATTATAGAAAAATAAGCTATTATCGACATGAATTATTCATTTTCCGACGGATTTGAAAGTTCCCAACAGATTTCCCAAGGAAATTTTTCCATCTGTAAAATCCCCGCAGGAAAATTTTCCAGCATAAAAAAGCCGCAAGAAAATTTAATAATTAATTAAAATAAATATTAAAATTATTTAAAAATAACAATATTAATACATTTTTAATCATTATAAATAAAATATAAAAATATTATTAGTTTATTTCAAATTGATTTAATTCATATTTTGAAATAACAAATATTTTTTTTCAGAAATTTTTAAATCCACTAGAAAGCTTGCCGGAAAAATTTCTTCGAAAATTCGTAGGAAAAGCTGCCGAAAAATCCACAGGAAAATTTATCAGAAATATTTCATCGAAATCCGTCGAATATCTGCCGGAAAAATCCAGCGATAATGAACGATTTTTTAAAATAATTAATATAGCCCAAAGAATTTGACACAACCCGAAAATCTGACTCGAACCTGACCAAAAAATTCCGGGTTAGGGTCAACCCGGACCTGAAAGGGGTCGAGTTCGAGTCCAACAATTTGACCCGTTTCAAAAATCGGGTAATGTTCGGGTTAGCCATTTGTCCCGAAAGCAACCTAAATTGACACAGAAACCCTCGTTTTCTGACCCGAAAAGAGAAGTTTGACCCGTTTTGACCCGAAAACCAGCAATTATTTCACGGTTTTAGGTCATTCGGGTCATGTCAGTTTGATCCGGACTCGAAGCGGGTCAGGTTCGAGTTCAAAAAATCAACCCGTTTGCAAAAACGGATCAGGTTCAGACTGACCCGAATAATATCGTGTTAATTTCAAGTTCGACCCGAATCCAAACCGTGACCCGAAATTGACACCCCTACCAATGTCTGTGAGCTTTTTGAATGAATGGAATTCAGATCCTTCCCAATTCTCATTGTAACTATATTAATAGACAATTAATAACCGTAGCCATCAAACTCACATTGTATAATTTAAAATCAACATTTTCAAAAAAAGAAAAAAATATTTTACTCAAAAAATACAATACAAAATCAAAAACATAGTAAACAATAAAAACTATCTATTTTAGTGCATTACCTATGTAAGTCGTAAGACGATTTGATATCAAGCATTTTAAATACATAAAATACTATTAATCACAGCCATCCAATACGATTTGAACGTCAGAGATCACCCTAACTAATTGAATGGAATCCGAATCCGGATGAATGGCATGTGTAGGGCTGCAAACGAACCGAGCCGAGCCGAGTATGTGAGTGTTCATGTTTGTGTTTGTTTAACATTCGCTTGTTCAGGTTTGGTTCGTGTTTGATTCGAGCTTTATTATTTGTGTTCATGTTTGATTCGTTTAATTTAAGGGTGTTCATGTTTGGTTCATGTTCGTTTGTTTAGTGCTTATCGAGCTTTAAACAAGCTATGTTCGTGAACATATTTCGAAAACAATCTATTGAACAAGCAAACCTTAAATTTGTTCATGAACATCCCAAACAAACACTCTAACAAACATGAACAAATATGAAATGTTTCTTGTTATTAATAAAAAATAATTATATTATTATGTTATAATTAAAGTTTTTATATTATGAATATTTATCAATTTTATAATAACATATTATTTAAGTTTTTATCGAGCGGTTTTAATCGAACTCGAATCGAGCTTTTTATCGAGCTTGTTCATGAACATCAACTGATGTTGTTCGCGAACATAAACGAGCATGAAGTTGTTCGCGAACATAAACGAGCTGAACGCATTAGTGTTCAAGCTTGTTTATTTAAGAGTCGAGTTTTTAAAATATTGTTCAAGTTTGTTTGTTTGTTAATTAAACGAACACGAACGAGCTTTAATTGAATCGAACAACGAGTAGTTCGTCGAACGTTTGATTCGCTTGCAGCCCTA